>NW_027591410.1:7500-70000 GCF_964213995.1 Mustelus asterias | reverse complement strand
ACCCTCCCACAGTGCGGCGCTCCCTCAGCACTGACCCTCCCACAGTGCGGCGCTCCCTCAGCACTGACCCTCCCACAGTGCGGCGCTCCCTCAGCACTGACACTCCCACAGTGCGGCACTCCCTCAGCACTGACCCTCCCACAGTGCGGCGCTCCCTCAGCACTGACCCTCCCACAGTGCGGCGCTCCCTCAGCACCGACCCTCCCACAGTGCGGCGCTCCCTCAGCACTGACCCTCCCACAGTGCGGCGCTCCCTCAGCACTGACCCTCCCACAGTGCGGCGCTCCCTCAGCACTGACCCTCCCACAGTGCGGCGCTCCCTCAGCACCGACCCTCCCACAGTGCGGCGCTCCCTCAGCACTGACCCTCCCACAGTGCGGCGCTCCCTCAGCACCGACCCTCCCACAGTGCGGCGCTCCCTCAGCACCGACCCTCCCACAGTGCGGCGCTCCCTCAGCACCGACCCTCCCACAGTGCGGGGCTCCCTCAGCACTGACCCTCCCACAGTGCGGCGCTCCCTCAGCACCGACCCTCCCACAGTGCGGCGCTCCCTCAGCACTGACCCTCCCACAGTGCGGCGCTCCCTCAGCACCGACCCTCCCACAGTGCGGCGCTCCCTCAGCACTGACCCTCCCACAGTGCGGCGCTCCCTCAGCACTGACCCTCCCACAGTGCGGCGCTCCCTCAGCACTGACCCTCCCACAGTGCGGCGCTCCCTCAGCACCGACCCTCCCACAGTGCGGCGCTCCCTCAGCACTGACCCTCCCACAGTGCGGCGCTCCCTCAGCACTGACCCTCCCACAGTGCGGCGCTCCCTCAGCACTGACCCTCCCACAGTGCGGCGCTCCCTCAGCACCGACCCTCCCACAGTGCGGCGCTCCCTCAGCACTGACCCTCCCACAGTGCGGCGCTCCCTCAGCACTGACCCTCCCACAGTGCGGCGCTCCCTCAGCACTGACCCTCCCACAGTGCGGCGCTCCCTCAGCACTGACTCTCCCACAGTGCGGTGCTCCCTCAGCACTGACCCTCCCACAGTGCGGCGCTCCCTCAGCACTGACCCTCCCACAGTGCGGCGCTCCCTCAGCACTGACCCTCCCACAGTGCAGCGCTCCCTCAGCACCGACCCTCCCACAGTGTGGCGCTCCCTCAGCACCGACCCTCCCACAGTGCGGCGCTCCCTCAGCACTGACCCTCCCACAGTGCGGCGCTCCCTCAGCACTGACCCTCCCACAGTGCGGCACTCCCTCAGCACCGACCCTCCCACAGTGCGGCGCTCCCTCAGCACTGACCCTCCCACAGTGCGGCGCTCCCTCAGCACCGACCCTCCCACAGTGCGGCGCTCCCTCAGCACTGACCCTCCCACAGTGCGGCGCTACCTCAGCACCGACCCTCCCACAGTGCGGCGCTCCCTCAGCACTGACCCTCCCACAGTGCGGCGCTCCCTCAGCACTGACCCTCCCACAGTGCGGCGCTCCCTCAGCACTGACCCTCCCACAGTGCGGCGCTCCCTCAGCACTGACCCTCCCACAGTGCGGCGCTCCCTCAGCACTGACCCTCCCACAGTGCGGCGCTCCCTCAGCACTGACCCTCCCACAGTGCGGCGCTCCCTCAGCACTGACCCTCCCACAGTGCGGCGCTCCCTCAGCACTGACCCTCCCACAGTGCGGCGCTCCCTCAGCACCGACCCTCCCACAGTGCGGCGCTCCCTCAGCACTGACCCTCCCACAGTGCGGCGCTCCCTCAGCACCGACCCTCCCACAGTGCGGCGCTCCCTCAGCACCGACCCTCCCACAGTGCGGCGCTCCCTCAGCACCGACCCTCCCACAGTGCGGCGCTCCCTCAGCACCGACCCTCCCACAGTGCGGCGCTCCCTCAGCACTGACCCTCCCACAGTGCGGCGCTCCCTCAGCACCGACCCTCCCACAGTGCGGCGCTCCCTCAGCACTGACCCTCCCACAGTGCGGCGCTCCCTCAGCACTGACCCTCCCACAGTGCGGCGCTCCCTCAGCACTGACCCTCCCACAGTGCGGCGCTCCCTCAGCACCGACCCTCCCACAGTGCGGCGCTCCCTCAGCACCGACCCTCCCACAGTGCGGCGCTCCCTCAGCACTGACCCTCCCACAGTGCGGCGCTCCCTCAGCACTGACCCTCCCACAGTGCGGCGCTCCCTCAGCACTGACCCTCCCACAGTGCGGCGCTCCCTCAGCACTGACCCTCCCACAGTGCGGCGCTCCCTCAGCACTGACCCTCCCACAGTGCGGCGCTCCCTCAGCACTGACCCTCCCACAGTGCGGCGCTCCCTCAGCACTGACCCTCCCACAGTGCGGCGCTCCCTCAGCACTGACCCTCCCACAGTGCGGCGCTCCCTCAGCACCGACCCTCCCACAGTGCGGCGCTCCCTCAGCACCGACCCTCCCACAGTGCGGCGCTCCCTCAGCACCGACCCTCCCACAGTGCGGCGCTCCCTCAGCACTGACCCTCCCACAGTGCGGCGCTCCCTCAGCACTTGCAGCTGCAGAATGCCAGCGTGTATGATATGGCTTGAGGCCTACTTGCTAGTCCGAGATGAAGCCTGCAACTTGCCCAGGTTGAGACGGCCGCGGACTCAAACTGTGTCCCATTGGCACAAGAGCATTAATGAGGCCGTAATGTCCCCACCCCCCGTCCTCAGAGAACCCTCCAGGTCCAGAATTCGACGAGAATTGGGCTGTTAACCTGAAACTTACTGTCATCCGGATTTGGAGCGGCCAAGATGGCACTATGTTGTTTCTTAACTCTCTCCACATCTTCTGACAACTTCTCAATGCAACTCCGAATCTCTTCAACCTGTGGATAAACTCCAAAAGGATTGGCAACATTACTGAATGGCAGTCCCCAAATAATCCCACTGCCCCGCTCTCTCCCCATAGCCCTGTATCAATCCCCAAACTAATCCCACTGCCCCGCTCTCTCCCCATAGCCCTGTATCAATCCCCAAACTAATCCCACTGCCCCGCTCTCTCCCCATAGCCCTGTATCAATCCCCAAACTAATCCCACTGCCCCGCTCTCTCCCCATAGCCCTGTATCAATCCCTAAACTAATCCCACTGCCCCGCTCTCTCCCCATAGCCCTGTATCAATCCCCAAACTAATCCCACTGCCCCGCTCTCTCCCCATAGCCCTGTATCAAACCCCAAATAATCCCACTGCCCCGCTCCCTCCCCATAGCCCTGTATCGATCCCCAAACTAACCCCACTGCCCCGCTCCCTCCCCATCGCCCAGTATCAATCCCCAAACTAATCCCACTGCCCCGCTCTCTCCCGATAGCCCTGTATCAATCCCCAAACTAATCCCACTGCCCCGCTCTCTCCCCATAGCCCTGTATCAATCCCCAAACTAATCCCACTGCCCCGCTCTCTCCATAGCCCTGTATCAATCCCCAAACTAATCCCACTGCCCCCGCTCTCTCTCCATAGCCCTGTATCAATCCCCAAACTAATCCCACTGCCCCGCTCTCTCTCCATAGCCCTGTATCAATCCCCAAACTAATCCCACTGCCGCGCTCTCTCCCCATAGCCCTGTATCAATCCCCAAACTAATCCCACTGCCCCGCTCTCTCCCCATAGCCCTGTATCAATCCCCAAACTAACCCCACTGCCCCGCTCTCCCCCCATTCTCTATGTTGAGTGCTAATATTGAATCTGGTTCCAGCGCCCTTTCAGGCAGCGCCTTCCAGATCACAACAACCCCTTGCTTCGGGACAAATCTTTCCCCATCTCCCACATCTTCCCACACCCCGCCCTCCGATTGCCCCAATCTGTGACCCCCTGCCTCCCCTCCCCCTCCATTCACTGCAGACACTCTCTCCTCATTCACTCGATCGCGAACCAGTTCTTGATTCAGAGACGCCTCGATTCGACCTACCCCTTAACCCTCCCCCAGTTCCTCCCCGTCTCCCCGCACAGACGTTCGTCTCAGGCAGGCCCATCACGCCACTAGGCCGGGGCAGAAGCCTGGGCCGAAATTAGAATCCTGCAGTGCAGAAGGAGGCCATTCAGCCCATCGTGTCTGCACCGAACACTATCCCACCCAGGCCCCCTCCCCATAATCCAATGCATTTTACCCGAGCTAGTCCCCCTGACACTAAAGCGCAAGAACACCCTGGTTCCTCCCCGTCATCCCAAATAAAGGTTTGGGTGAGATAGGCTCTTGACGCCACTAGGCCGGGACTGAAGCCTGGGCCTAAATTAGCCTCTCTCTCTCTCTGGGACTGGGAGGAGGCCCTGTTCTGGGCAGGGTGGCCCCAGTTCCTCCCGTCTCTCGAAACAAAGATTTGCCTGAGGCAGACACGTTACGCCACTAGGCCGGGGCTGAAGCTTGGGCCTAACTTTGCCTCTTTCTCTCTATCTCTCTCAGGGGCTGGGAAGAGGCTCCACTCCAAGGGAGAACACCCCCAGTTTCTCTCCATCTCTCTGTGCAGAGGTTTGCCTGAGGCAGACTCCCCACGCCTCCAGGCCGGGATTGAAGCCTGGTCCTAACTTAGCCCCTCTCTCTCTCTCACATGCTCTCTGGAGCTGGGAAAAGACCCTGTTTTGGGCAAAATGCCCCCAGCTTCTCCCTGTCTCTCTGAACAAAGATTTGTCTGATGCAGGCTTCTTACGCTACTAGGCCGGGGCTGAAGACTTGGCCGTAATTAGCCTCTTTCTCTCTGGGACTGGAAGGACGCTCTGTTCCAGGAAAGTACCCTCCAGTTCCTGCCCGTCTCCCTGAACAAATATTAGTCTGAGGCAGGTTCGCAATGGCACTAGGCCGGGATTGAAGCCTGGGCCTAACTTAGCCTCTCTCTCTCTCGGCCTTGGAGGCCACTGCACTCTGCCAGATCCTTGATATGAGTCCCGTTCCGCCGGGAGGCTTCTGGGCTGGGTCCGAATTCCACGAGATACTTGCCTGCTCGAAGAACTCATCCATGAAGTGATCTCGATCGACATGGACAACCTCATCATCATCATCGCTGTCTTTACCCTGGGACAGAGAAAATACGGTTCAGGCGGAGGGAACGCAACGATGCCAAAGACGCAACGAGAGAGAATGGACCCAGCAATGGGGGAAGAGGGGGGAGAACTACTGACAAAGAGGATTCAGAGCATCTACATGTACCTCTCTCTCAGGGAGATATCTGTGCACTGACTGGTGTCTCTCAGTCCCCTCTCTCTCTCTCTCTCTCAGGGAGATATCTGTGCACTGACTGGTGTCTCTCAGTCCCCCCTCTCTCTCTCAGGGAGATATCTGGACACTGACTGGTGTCTCTCAGTCCCCCCTCTCACTCTCAGGGAGATATCTGGACACTGACTGGTGTCTCTCAGTCCCCCCTCTCTCTCTCAGGGAGATATCTGTACACTGACTGGTGTCTCTCAGTCCCCTCTCTCTCTCTCTCAGGGAGATATCTGTACACTGACTGGTGTCTCTCAGTCCCCTCTCTCTCTCAGGGAGATATCTGTACACTGACTGGTGTCTCTCAGTCCCCTCTCACTCTCTCAGGGAGATATCTGTACACTGACTGGTGTCTCTCAGTCCCCTCTCTCTCTCTCAGGGAGATATCTGTACACTGACTGGTGTCTCTCAGTCCTCTCTCTCTCTCTCTCAGGGAGATATCTGGACACTGACTGGTGTCTCTCAGTCCCCTCTCTCTCTCTCAGGGAGATATCTGTACACTGAATGGTGTCTCTCAGTCCTCTCTCTCTCTCTCAGGGAGATATCTGTACACTGACTGGTGTCTCTCAGTCCCCTCTCTCTCAGGGAGATATCTGTACACTGACTGGTGTCTCTCAGTCCCCTCTCTCTCTCTCTCAGGGAGATATCTGTACACTGACTGGTGTCTCTCAGTCCCCTCTCTCTCTCAGGGAGATATCTGTACACTGACTGGTGTCTCTCAGTCCCCTCTCTCTCTCTCAGGGAGATATCTGTACACTGACTGGTGTCTCTCAGTCCTCTCTCTCTCTCTCTCAGGGAGATATCTGTACACTGACTGGTGTCTCTCAGTCCCCTCTCTCTCTCTCAGGGAGATATCTGTACACTGACTGGTGTCTCTCAGTCCTCTCTCTCTCTCTCAGGGAGATATCTGTACACTGACTGGTGTCTCTCAGTCCCCTCTCTCTCAGGGAGATATCTGTACACTGACTGGTGGGTCTCTCAGTCCTCTCTCTCTCAGGGAGATACCTGTACACTGACTGGTGTCTCTCAGTCCCCTCTCTCTCTCTCAGGGAGATATCTGTACACTGACTGGTGTCTCTCAGTCCTCTCTCTCTCTCTCAGGGAGATATCTGTACACTGACTGGTGTCTCTCAGACCCCTCTCTCTCAGGGAGATATCTGTACACTGACTGGTGTCTCTCAGTCCCCTCTCTCTCTCAGGGAGATATCTGTACACTGACTGGTGTCTCTCAGTCCCCTCTCTCTCTCTCAGGGAGATATCTGTACACTGACTGGTGTCTCTCAGTCCTCTCTCTCTCTCTCTCTCTCAGGGAGATATCTGTGCACTGACTGGTGTCTCTCAGTCCTCTCTCTCTCTCTCTCTCAGGGAGATATCTGGACACTGACTGGTGTCTCTCAGTCCTCTCTCTCTCAGGGAGATATCTGTACACTGACTGGTGTCTCTCAGTCCCCTCTCTCTCAGGGAGATATCTGTACACTGACTGGTGTCTCTCAGTCCTCTCACTCTCACGGAGATATCTGTACACTGACTGGTGTCTCTCAGTCCCCTCTCTCTCTCAGGGAGATATCTGTACACTGACTGGTGTCTCTCAGTCCCCTCTCTCTCTCTCAGGGAGATATCTGTACACTGACTGGTGTCTCTCAGTCCCCTCTCTCTCTCAGGGAGATATCTGTACACTGACTGGTGTCTCTCAGTCCTCTCTCTCTCTCTCAGGGAGATATCTGTACACTGACTGGTGTCTCTCAGTCCCCTCTCTCTCTCAGGGAGATATCTGTACACTGACTAGTGTCTCTCAGTCCTCTCTCTCTCTCAGGGAGATATCTGTACACTGACTGGTGTCTCTCAGTCCTCTCTCGCTCTCTCAGGGAGATATCTGTGCACTGACTGGTGTCTCTCAGTCCTCTCTCTCTCTCTCTCTCAGGGAGATATCTGTACACTACCTGGTGTCTCTCAGTCCCCTCTCTCTCTCCCTCAGGGAGATATCTGTACACTGACTAGTGTCTCTCAGTCCTCTCTCTCTCTCAGGGAGATATCTGTACACTGACTGGTGTCTCTCAGTCCCCTCTCTCTCTCTGTGAGATATCTGTGCACTGACTGGTGTCTCTCAGTCCCCTCTCTCTCTGTGAAATATCTGTACACTGACTGGTGTCTCTCAGTCCCCTCTCTCTCTCTATGAGATATCTGTACACTGACTGGTGTCTCTCGGTCCCCTCTCTGTCTCTGGGAGATATCTGTACACTGACTGGTGTCTCTCAGTCCCCTCTCTCTGTCTCTCAGGGAGATATCTGTACACTGACTGGTGTCTCTCAGTCCCCTCTCTCTCTCTGTGAGATATCTGTACACTGACTGGTGTCTCTCGGTCCCCTCTCTCTCTCAGGGGGATATCTGTACACTGACTGGTGTCTCTCAGTCCCCTCTCTCTCTCTCAGGGAGATATCTGTACACTGACTGGTGTCTCTCAGTCCGCTCTCTCTCTCTCTCTCTCTCAGGGAGATATCTGTACACTGACTGGTGTCTCTCTGTCCCCTCTCTCTCTCAGGGAGATATCTGTCCACTGACTGGTGTCTCTCAGTCCCCTCTCTCTCTCAGGGAGATATCTGTACACTGACTGGTGTCTCTCAGTCCCCTCTCTGTCTCTCAGGGAGATATCTGTACACTGACTGGTGTCTCTCAGTCCTCTCTCTCTCTCAGGGAGATATCTGTGCACTGACTGGTGTCTCTCAGTCCCCCCTCTCTCTCTCAGGGAGATATCTGGACACTGACTGGTGTCTCTCAGTCCCCCCTCTCACTCTCAGGGAGATATCTGGACACTGACTGGTGTCTCTCAGTCCCCCCTCTCTCTCTCAGGGAGATATCTGTACACTGACTGGTGTCTCTCAGTCCCCTCTCTCTCTCTCTCAGGGAGATATCTGTACACTGACTGGTGTCTCTCAGTCCCCTCTCTCTCTCAGGGAGATATCTGTACACTGACTGGTGTCTCTCAGTCCCCTCTCACTCTCTCAGGGAGATATCTGTACACTGACTGGTGTCTCTCAGTCCCCTCTCTCTCTCTCAGGGAGATATCTGTACACTGACTGGTGTCTCTCAGTCCTCTCTCTCTCTCTCTCAGGGAGATATCTGTCCACTGACTGGTGTCTCTCAGTCCCCTCTCTCTCTCTCAGGGAGATATCTGTACACTGACTGGTGTCTCTCAGTCCTCTCTCTCTCTCTCAGGGAGATATCTGTACACTGACTGGTGTCTCTCAGTCCCCTCTCTCTCAGGGAGATATCTGTACACTGACTGGTGTCTCTCAGTCCCCTCTCTCTCTCTCTCAGGGAGATATCTGTACACTGACTGGTGTCTCTCAGTCCCCTCTCTCTCTCAGGGAGATATCTGTACACTGACTGGTGTCTCTCAGTCCCCTCTCTCTCTCTCAGGGAGATATCTGTACACTGACTGGTGTCTCTCAGTCCTCTCTCTCTCTCTCTCAGGGAGATATCTGTACACTGACTGGTGTCTCTCAGTCCCCTCTCTCTCTCTCAGGGAGATATCTGTACACTGACTGGTGTCTCTCAGTCCTCTCTCTCTCTCTCAGGGAGATATCTGTACACTGACTGGTGTCTCTCAGTCCCCTCTCTCTCAGGGAGATATCTGTACACTGACTGGTGGGTCTCTCAGTCCTCTCTCTCTCAGGGAGATACCTGTACACTGACTGGTGTCTCTCAGTTCTCTCTCTCTCAGGGAGATATCTGTACACTGACTGGTGTCTCTCAGTCCTCTCTCTCTCTCTCAGGGAGATATCTGTACACTGACTGGTGTCTCTCAGACCCCTCTCTCTCAGGGAGATATCTGTACACTGACTGGTGTCTCTCAGTCCCCTCTCTCTCTCAGGGAGATATCTGTACACTGACTGGTGTCTCTCAGTCCCCTCTCTCTCTCTCAGGGAGATATCTGTACACTGACTGGTGTCTCTCAGTCCTCTCTCTCTCTCTCTCTCTCAGGGAGATATCTGTGCACTGACTGGTGTCTCTCAGTCCTCTCTCTCTCTCTCAGGGAGATATCTGGACACTGACTGGTGTCTCTCAGTCCTCTCTCTCTCAGGGAGATATCTGTACACTGACTGGTGTCTCTCAGTCCCCTCTCTCTCAGGGAGATATCTGTACACTGACTGGTGTCTCTCAGTCCTCTCACTCTCACGGAGATATCTGTACACTGACTGGTGTCTCTCAGTCCCCTCTCTCTCTCAGGGAGATATCTGTACACTGACTGGTGTCTCTCAGTCCCCTCTCTCTCTCTCAGGGAGATATCTGTACACTGACTGGTGTCTCTCAGTCCCCTCTCTCTCTCAGGGAGATATCTGTACACTGACTGGTGTCTCTCAGTCCTCTCTCTCTCTCTCAGGGAGATATCTGTACACTGACTGGTGTCTCTCAGTCCCCTCTCTCTCTCAGGGAGATATCTGTACACTGACTAGTGTCTCTCAGTCCTCTCTCTCTCTCTCAGGGAGATATCTGTACACTGACTGGTGTCTCTCAGTCCTCTCTCGCTCTCTCAGGGAGATATCTGTGCACTGACTGGTGTCTCTCAGTCCTCTCTCTCTCTCTCTCTCAGGGAGATATCTGTACACTACCTGGTGTCTCTCAGTCCCCTCTCTCTCTCCCTCAGGGAGATATCTGTACACTGACTAGTGTCTCTCAGTCCTCTCTCTCTCTCAGGGAGATATCTGTACACTGACTGGTGTCTCTCAGTCCCCTCTCTCTCTCTGTGAGATATCTGTGCACTGACTGGTGTCTCTCAGTCCCCTCTCTCTCTGTGAAATATCTGTACACTGACTGGTGTCTCTCAGTCCCCTCTCTCTCTCTATGAGATATCTGTACACTGACTGGTGTCTCTCGGTCCCCTCTCTGTCTCTGGGAGATATCTGTACACTGACTGGTGTCTCTCAGTCCCCTCTCTCTGTCTCTCAGGGAGATATCTGTACACTGACTGGTGTCTCTCAGTCCCCTCTCTCTCTCTGTGAGATATCTGTACACTGACTGGTGTCTCTCGGTCCCCTCTCTCTCTCAGGGGGATATCTGTACACTGACTGGTGTCTCTCAGTCCCCTCTCTCTCTCTCAGGGAGATATCTGTACACTGACTGGTGTCTCTCAGTCCGCTCTCTCTCTCTCTCTCTCTCAGGGAGATATCTGTACACTGACTGGTGTCTCTCTGTCCCCTCTCTCTCTCAGGGAGATATCTGTACACTGACTGGTGTCTCTCAGTCCCCTCTCTCTCTCAGGGAGATATCTGTACACTGACTGGTGTCTCTCAGTCCCCTCTCTGTCTCTCAGGGAGATATCTGTACACTGACTGGTGTCTCTCAGTCCCCTCTCTGTCTCTCAGGGAGATATCTGTACACTGACTGGTGTCTCTCAGTCCTCTCTCTCTCAGGGAGATATCTGTACACTGACTGGTGTCTCTCAGTCCCCCCCTCTCTCTCTCAGGGTGATATCTGCACACTGACTGGTGTCTATCAGTCCCCTCTCTCTCTCTCTCTCTCAGGGAGATATCTGTACACTGACTGGTGTCTCTCAGTCCCCCCTCTCTCTCTCTTAGGGAGATATCTGTACACTGACTGGTGTCTCTCAGTCCTCTCTCTCTCTCAGGGAGATATCTGTACACTGACTGGTGTCTCTCAGTCCCTTCTCTCTCTCTCAGGGAGATATCTGTGCACTGACTGGTGTCTCTCAGTCCCCTCTCTCTCTCTCTCTCTCTCAGGGAGATATCTGTACACAGACTGGTGTCTCTCAGTCCCCCCTCTCTCTCTCAGGGAGATATCTGTACACTGACTGGTGTCTCTCAGTCCCCCCTCTCTCTCTCAGGGAGATATCTGTACACTGACTGGTGTCTCTCAGCCCCAAGGTGATATGAACCGTGAAGGATTACACAGTACGAATTTCCTATGTAAACATGTCACGCTGCAGTTCTGACCTCCCACCACTTGAGGCGCCAATGAAAATTGCTGAAGCAGCCCTCATCATGGCAGGGTCTGGCGTGACTGGGGAGGGGTTTCTAGGGGGATGCGAGGTGTAGGGGGTGAAGGGTCGACATAAGGTCATCACCTACCTCTGAGGTTGGAGGTTAGGAATTGTCCGCGCAGTATCCTGGTGATATTTAAGCATTCAAACGGAAAAAAGAATTGGAACAGAAAGTAAAAGACAGGACAAAAACGGTCTCTCACAAACTCGAGAAAAGGAAAAACCGAATTCAAAATGTAACTGTCACATTCGGAAAATTCAACACACATTCAGAAACAGACAGAGGATCCAAGCAGCATCCACACTGTATCTAACCCCGTGCTGTACCTGTCCTGGGAGTGTTTGATGGGGACAGTGTAGAGGGAGCTTTACTCTGTATCTAACCCCGTGCTGTACCTGTCCTGGGAGTGTTTGATGGGGACAGTGTAGAGGGAGCTTTACTCTGTATCTAACCCCGTGCTGTACCTGTCCTGGGAGTTTTTGATGGGGGACAGTGTAGAGGGAGCTTTACTCTGTATCTAACCCCGTGCTGTACCTGTCCTGGGAGTGTTTGATGGGGGACAGTATAGAGGGAGCTTTACTCTGTATCTAACCCCGTGCTGTACCTGTCCTGGGAGTGTTTGATGGGGGACAGTGGAGAGAGAGCTTTACTCTGTATCTAACCCCGTGCTGTACCTGTCCTGGGAGTGTTTGATGGGGGACAGTGTAGAGGGAGCTTTACTCTGTATCTAACCCCGTGCTGTACCTGTCCTGGGAGTGTTTGATGGGGGACAGTGGAGAGAGAGCTTTACTCTATATCTCACCCCGTGCTGTACCTGTCCTGGGAGTGTTTGATGGGGACAGTGTCGAGGGAGCTTTACTCTGTATCTAACCCCGTGCTGTACCTGTCCTGGGAGTGTTTGATGGGGACAGTGTCGAGGGAGCTTTACTCTGTATCTAACCCCGTGCTGTACCTGTCCTGGGTGTGTTTGATGGGGACAGTGTAGAGGGAGCTTTACTCTGTATCTAACCCCGTGCTGTACCTGTCCTGGGAGTGTTTGATGGGGACAGTGTAGAGGGAGCTTTACTCTGTATCTAACCCCGTGCTGTACCTGTCCTGGGAGTGTTTGATAGGGGACAGTGTAGAGGGAGCTTTACTCTGTATCTAACCCCGTGCTGTACCTGTCCTGGGAGTGTTTGATGGGGACAGTGTAGAGGGAGCTTTACTCTGTATCTAACCCCGTGCTGTACCTGTCCTGGGAGTGTTTGATAGGGGACAGTGTCGAGGGAGCTTTACTCTGTATCTAACCCCGTGCTGTACCTGTCCTGGGAGTGTTTGATGGGGACAGTGTAGAGGGAGCTTTACTCTGTATCTAACCCCGTGCTGTACCTGTCCTGGGAGTGTTTGATGGGGACAGTGCAGAGGGAGTTTTACTCTGTATCTAACCCCGTGCTGTACCTGTCCTGGGAGTGTTTGATGGGGACAGTGCAGAGGGAGTTTTACTCTGTATCTAACCCCGTGCTGTACCTGTCCTGGGAGTGTTTGATGGGGACAGTGTAGAGGGAGCTTTACTCTGTATCTAACCCCGTGCTGTACCTGTCCTGGGAGTGTTTGATGGGGACAGTGTCAAGGGAGCTTTACTCTGTATCTAACCCCGTGCTGTACCTGTCCTGGGAGTGTTTGATGGGGACAGTGCAGAGGGAGCTTTACTCTGTATCTAACCCCGTGCTGTGCCTGTCCTGGGAGTGTTTGATGGGGACAGTGCAGAGGTAGCTTTACTCTGTATCTAACCCCGTGCTGTATCTGTCCTGGGAGTGTTTGATGGGGGACAGTGCAGAGGAAGCTTTACTCTGTATCTGACCCCGTGCTGTACCTGTCCTGGGAGTGTTTGATGGGGGAGAGTGGAGAGGGAGCTTTACTCTGTTTCTAACCCCGTGCTGTACCTGTCCGGTGTATCTGAGAGCGTTACAGTGAGGAGTTATATCGCCCACACCCCTCACTGTAACACTCTGATATATCCCACATCCCTCACTGTAACACTCTGATATATCCCACACACCTCACTGTAACACTCTGATATATCCCACACCCCTCACTGTAACACTGATATACCCCACACAACTCACTGTAACACTGATATACCCCACACCCCTCACTGTCACACTCTGATATAACCCCACACCCCTCACTGTAACACTCTGATATACCCCACACCCCTCACTGTAACACTGATATACCCCACACAACTCACTGTAACACTGATATACCCCACACCCCTCACTGTCACACTCTGATATAACCCCACACCCCTCACTGTAACACTCTGATATACCCCACACCCCTCACTGTAACACTCTGATATACCCCACACCCCTCACTGTAACACTCTGATATACCCCACACCCCTCACTGTAACACTCTGATATAACGCCACACCCCTCACTGTAACACTCTGATATACCCCACACCCCTCACTGTAACACTCTGATATACCCCACAAACCTCACTGTAACAATCTGATACATCCCACACCCCTCACTGTAACACTCTGATATACCCCACACCCCTCACTGTAACCCTCTGATATACCCCACACCCCTCACTGTAACTCTCTGATATACCCCACAACCCTCACTGTAACACTCTGTTATATCCCAGACCCCTCACTGTAACACTCTGATATACCCCGCACCCCTCACTGTAACACTCTGATATAGCCCACACCCCTCACTGTAACACTCTGATATATCCCACACCCCTCACTGTAACACTCTGATATACCCCACACCCCTCACTGTAACACTCTGATATACCCACACCCCTCACTGTAACACTTTGATATACCCACACCCCTCACTGTAACACTCTGATATACACCACACCCCTCACTGTAACACTCTGATATACCCCACACCCCTCACTGTAACACTCTGATATACCCCACACCCCTCACTGTAACACCCTGATATACCCACACCCCTCACTGTAACACTCTGATATACCCACACCCCTCACTGTAACACTCTGATATACACCACACCCCTCACTGTAACACTCTGATATACCCCACACCCCTCACTGTAACACTCTGATATACCCCACACCCCTCACGGTAACACTCTGATATACCCCACACCCCTCACTGTAACACTCTGATATACCCACACCCCTCACTGTAACACTCTGATATACCCACACCCCTCACTGTAACACTCTGATATACCCCACACCCCTCACTGTAACACTCTGATATACCCCACACCCCTCACTGTAACACTGATATACCCCACACCCCTCACTGTAACACTCTGATATACCCCACACCCCTCACTGTAACACTCTGATATACCCCACACCCCTCACTGTAACACTGTGATATACCCCACACCGCTCACTGTAACACTCTGATATAACCCACACCCCTCACTGTAACACTCTGATATACCCCACACACCTCACTGTAACACTTCGATATACCCCACACACCTCACTGTAACACTCTGATATACCCCACACCCCTCACTGTAACACTGATATACCCCACACCCCTCACTGTAACACTCTGATATACCCCACACCCCTCACTGTAACACTCTGATATATCCCACACCCCTCACTGTAACACTCTGATATACCCCACACCCCTCACTGTAACACTCTGATATGCCCCACACCCCTCACTGTAACACTCTGATATACCCTACACCCCTCACTGCAACACTGATATACCACACACAACTCACTGTAACACTGATATACCCCACACCCCTCACTGTCACACTCTGATATAACCCCACACCCCTCACTGTAACACTCTGATATACCCCACACCCCTCACTGTAACACTCTGATATAACGCCACACCCCTCACTGTAACACTCTGATATACCCCACACCCCTCACTGTAACACTCTGATATACCCCACAACCCTCACTGTAACAATCTGATACATCCCACACCCCTCACTGTAACACTCTGATATACCCCACACCCCTCACTGTAACACTCTGATATACCCCACACCCCTCACTGTAACTCTCTGATATACCCCACAACCCTCACTGTAACACTCTGTTATATCCCACACCCCTCACTGTAACACTCTGATATACCGCGCACCCCTCACTGTAACACTCTGATATACCCACACCCCTCACTGTAACACTCTGATATACCCACACCCCTCACTGTAACACTCTGATATACCCACACCCCTCACTGTAACACTCTGATATACACCACACCCCTCACTGTAACACTCTGATATACCCACACCCCTCACTGTAACACTCTGATATACCCACACCCCTCACTGTAACACTCTGAAATACCCCACACCCCTCACTGTAACACTGTGATATACCCCACACCCCTCACTGTAACACTGATATACACCACACCCCTCACTGTAACACTCTGATATACCCCACACACCTCACTGTAACACTTCGATATACCCCACACCCCTCACTGTAACACTCTGATATACCCCACACCCCTCACTGTAACACTGATATACCCCACACCCCTCACTGTAACACTCTGATATACCCCACACCCCTCACTGTAACACTCTGATATATCCCACACCCCTCACTGTAACACTCTGATATACCCCACACCCCTCACTGTAACACTCTGATATGCCCCACACCCCTCACTGTAACACTCTGATATACCCCACACCCCTCACTGTAACACTCTGATATAACCCACACCCCTCACTGTAACACTGATATACCCCACACCCCTCACTGTAACACTCTGATATAACCCCACACCCCTCACTGTAACACTCTGATATACCCCACACCCCTCACTGTAACACTCTGATATACCCCACACCCCTCACTGTAACACTCTGATATACCCCACACCCCTCACTGTAACACTCTGATATACCCCACACCCCTCACTGTAACACTCTGATATATCCCACACCCCTCACTGTAACACTCTGATATACCCCACACCCCTCATGTAACACTCTGATATATCCCACACCCCTCACTGTAACACTCTGATATACCCCACACCCCTCACTGTAACACTCTGATATAACCCCACACCCCTCACTGTAACACTCTGATATACCCCACACCCCTCAAGGTAACACTCTGATATACCCCACACCCCTCACTGTAACACTCTGATATACCCCACACCCCTCACTGTAACACTCTGATATATCCCACACCCCTCACTGTAACACTCTGATATACCCCACACCCCTCACTGTAACACTCTGACATATCCCACACCCCTCACTGTAACACTCTGATATACCCCACACCCCTCACTGTAAACTCTGATATATCCCACACCCCTCACTGTAACACTCTGATATATCCCACACCCCTCACTGTAACACTCTGATATACCCCACACCCCTCACTGTAACACTCTGATATATCCCACACCCCTCACTGTAACACTCTGGTACACCCCACAACCCTCACTGTAACACTCTGATATACCCCACACCCCTCACTGTAACACTCTGATATACCCCACACCCCTCACTGTAACACTCTGATATATCCCACACCCCTCACTGTAACACTCTGATATACCCCACTCCCCTCACTGTAACACTCTGATATACCCCACACCCCTCACTGTAACACTCTGATATACCCCACACCCCTCACTGTAACATTCTGATATACCCCACACCCCTCACTGTAACACTCTGATATACCCCACACCCCTCACTGTAACACTGATATACCCCACACCCCTCACTGTAACACTGATATACCCCACACCCCTCACTGTAACACTCTGATATACCCCACACCCCTCACTGTAACACTGATATACCCCACACCCCTCACTGTAACACTGATATACCCCACACCCCTCACTGTAACACTCTGATATACCCCACACCCCTCACTGTAACACTCTGATATACCCCACACCCCTCACTGTAACACTCTGATATACCCCACACCCCTCACTGTAACACTCTGATATACCCCACACCCCTCACTGTAACACTCTGATATACCCCACACCCCTCACTGTAACACTCTGATATATCCCACACCCCTCACTGTAACATTCTGATATACCCCACACCCCTCACTGTAACACTCTGATATACCCCACACCCCTCACTGTAACACTCTGATATATCCAAAACCCCTCACTGTAACACTCTGACATACCCCACACCCATCACTGTAACTCTCTGATATACCCCACATCCCTCACTGTAACACTCTGATATACCCCACACCCCTCACTGTAACACTCTGATATACCCCACGCCCCTCACTGTAACACTCTGATATACCCCACACACCTCACTGTAACACTCTGATATACCCCACACCCCTCACTGTAACACTCTGATATAACCCACACCCCTCACTGTAACACTCTGATATACCCAACACCCCTCACTGTAACACTCTGATATACCCCACACCCCTCACTGTAACACTCTGATATACCCCACACCCCTCACTGTAACACTCTGATATACCCCTCACCCCTCAATGTAAAACTCTGATATACCCCACACCCCTCACTGTAACACTCTGATATACCCCACACCCCTCACTGTAACACTCTGATATACCCCACACCCCTCACTGTAACACTCTGATATATCCCACACCCCTCACTGTAACACTCTGATATACCCCACACCCCTCACTGTAACACTCTGATATACCCCACACCCCTCACTGTAACACTCTGATATACCCCACACCCCTCACTGTAACACTCTGATATACCCCACACCCCTCACTGTAACACTCTGATTTACCCCACACCCCCTCACTGTAACACTCTGATATACCACACACCCCTCACTGTAACACTCTGATATACCCCACACCCCTCACTGTAACACTCTGATATACCCCACACCCCTCACTGTTACACTCCGATTTACCCCACACCCCTCACTGTAAAACTCTGATATACCCCACACACCTCACTGTAACACTCTGACATACCCCACACCCCTCACTGTAACACTCTGATATACCCCAAACCCCTCAATGAAACATTCTGATATACCCCACACCCCTCGCTGTAACACTCTGATATACCCCACACCCCTCACTGTAACATTCTGATATACCCCACACACCTCACTGTAACACTCTGATATACCCCACACCCCTCACTGTAACACTCTGATATACCCCACACCCCTCACTGTAAAACTCTGATATACCCCACACCCCTCAATGTAATACTCTGATATACACCACACCCCGCACTGTAACACTCTGATATACCCCACACCCTTCACTGTAACACTCCGATATATCCCACACCCCTCACTGTAACACTCTGATATACCCCACACCCTCACTGTAACACTCTGATACACCCCTCACTGTAACACTCTGATATACCCCACCCCCTTCACTGTAACTCTCTGATATATCCCACACCCCTCACTGTAACACTCTGATATATCCCACACCCCCCACTGTAACTCTCTGATATACCCCATACCCTTCACTGTAACACTCTGATATATCCCACACCCCTCACTGTAACACTCTGATATATCCGACACCCCTCACTGTAACACTCTGATATACCCCACACCCCTCACTGCAACACTCTGATATACCCCACATCCCTCACTGTAACACTCTGATATAACCCACAGCCCTCACTGTAACACTCTGATATACCCCACACCCCTCACTGTAACACTCTGATATACCCCACACCCTTCACTGTAACACTCTGATATACCCCACACCCCTCACTGTAACACTCTGATATACCCCACACCCTTCACTGTAACACTCTGATATACCCCACACCCTTCACTGTCACACTCTGATATACCCCACACCCCTCAATGTAACACTCTGATATATCCCACACCCCTCACTGTAACACTCTGATATACCCCACACCCTTCACTGTAAAACTCTGATATATCCCACACCCTTCACTGTAACACTCTGATATACCCCACACCCCTCACCGTACCACTCTGATATACCCCACACCCCTCACTGTAACTCTCTGATATACCCCACACCCCTCAATGTAACACTCTGATATACCTCTCACTGTAACACTCTGATATAACCCACACCGCTCACTGTAACACTCTGATATACCCCACACCCCTCACTGTAACACTCTGATATATCCCACACCCCTCACTGTAACACTCTGATATATCCCACACCCCTCACTGTAACACTGATATACCCCACACACCTCACTGTAACACTCTGATATATCCCACACCCCTCACTGTAACACTCTGATATACCCCACACCCCTCATTGTAACACTCTGATATACCCCACACCCCTCACTGTAACACTCTGATATACCCCACACCCCTCACTGTAACAGTCTGATATACCCCACACCCCCCACTGTAACACTCTGATATACCCCACACCCCTCACTGTAACACTCTGATACACCCCACACCCCTCACTGTAAGACTCTGATATACCCCACACCCCTCACTGTTACACTCTGATATACCCCACACCCCTCACTGTAACACTCTGATATACCCCACACCCCTCACTGTAACACTCTGATATACCCCACACCCCTCACTGTAACACTCTGATAGATCCCACACCCCTCATTGTAACACTCTGATATACCCCTTACCCCTCACTGTAACACTCTGATATACCCCACAACGCTCACTGTAACACTCTGATATACCCCACACCCCTCACTGTAACACTCTGATATACCCCACACCCCTCACTGGAACACTCTGATATACCCCACACCCCTCACTGTAACACTCTGATATATCCCACACCCCTCACTGTAACACTCTGATATACCCCACACCCCTCACTGTAACACTCTGACATACCCACACCCCTCACTGTAACACTCTGATATACCCCACAGCCCTCACTGTAACTCTCTGATATACCCCACACCCCTCACTGGAACACTCTGATAGACCCCACACCCCTCAATGTAACACTCTGATATACCCCACACCCCTCACTGTAACACTCTGATAAACCCCACACCCCTCACTGTAACACTCTGATCTACCCCACACCCCTCACTGTAACACTCTGATATAGCCCACACCCCTCACTGTAACACTCTGATATACACCACACCCCTCACTGTAACACTCTGATATATCCCACACACCTCACTGTAATACTCTGATATACCCCACACCCCTCACTGTAACACTCTGATATAGCCCACACCCCTCACTGTAACACTCTGATATACACCACACCCCTCACTGTAACACGCTGATATATCCCACAGCCCTCACTGTAACACTCTGATATACCCCACACCCCTCACTGTAACACTCTGATATACCCCACACCCCTCACTCTAACACTCTGATATACTCCACACCCCTCACTGTAACACTCTGATATACCCCACACCCCTCACTGTAACACGCTGATATATCCCACACCCCTCACTGTAACACTCTGATATACCCCACACCCCTCACTGTAACACTCTGATATACCCCACACCCCTCACTGTAACACTCTGATATATCCCACACCCCTCACTGTAACACTCTGATATACCCCACACCCCTCACTCTAACACTCTGATATACTCCACACCCCTCACTGTAACACTCTGATGTACCCTACACCCCTCACTGTAACACTCTGATATATCCCACACCCCTCACTCTAGCACTCTGATATACCCCACACCCCTCACTGTAACACTCTGATATTCCCCACTCCCCTCACTGTAACTCTCTGATATACCCCACACCCCTCACTGTAACACTCTGATATATCCCACACCCCTCACTGTAACACTCTGATATACCCCACACCCCTCACTGTAACACTCTGATATATCCCACACCCCTCACTGTAACACTCTGATATACCCCACACCCCTCACTGTAACACTCTGATATACCCCACACCCCTCACTGTAACACTCTGATATATCCCACACCCCTCACTGTAACACTCTGATATACCCCACACCCCCCCACTGCAACACTCTGATACACCCCACACCCCTCACTGTAACACTCTGATATACCCCACACCCCTCACTGTAACACTCTGATATACCCCACACCCCTCACGGTAACACTCTGATATACCCCACACCCCTCACTGTAACACTCTGATACACCCCACACCCCTCACTGTAACACTCTGATATACCCCACACCCCCTCACTGTAACACTCTGGTACACCCCACACCCCTCACTGTAACACTCTGATATACCCCACACCCCCTCACTGTAACACTCTGATACACCCCACACCCCTCACTGTAACACTCTGATATACCCGACACCCCTCACTGTAACACTCCGATATACCCCACACCCCTCACTGTAACACTCCGATATACCTCACACCCCTCACTGTAACACTCTGATATACCCCACACCCCTCACTGCAACACACTGATATACCCCACACCCCTCACTGTAACACTCTGATATACCCCACACCCCTCACTGTAACACTCTCTGATATACCCCACACCCCTCACTGTAACACTCTGATATACTCCACACCCCTCACTGTAACACTCTGATATACTCCACACCCCTCACTGTAACACTCTGATATACCCCACACCCCTCACGGTATCACTCTCATATACCCCACACCCCTCACTGTAACACTCTGATATATCCCACACCCCTCACTGTAACACTCTGATACACCCCACACCCCTCACTGTAACACTCTGATATACCCCACACTCCTCACTGTAACACTCTGATATACCCCACACCCCTCACTGTAACACTCTGATATATCCCACACCCCTCACTGTAACACTCTGATATCCCCCACACCCCTCACTGTAACACGCTGATATACCCCACACCCCTCACTGTAACACTCTGATATACCCCACACCCCTCACTGTAACACTCTGATATACCCCACACCCCTCACTGTAACACTCTGATATATCCCACACCCCTCACTGTAACACTCTGATATATCCCACACCCCTCACTGTAACACTCTGATATATCCCACACCCCTCACTGTAACACTCTGATATCCCCCACACCCCCTACTGTAACACTCTGATATATCCCACACCCCTCACTGTAACACTCTGATATATCCCACACCCCTCACTGTAACACTCTGATATACCCCACACCCCTCACTGTAACACTCTGATATACCCCACACCCCTCACTGTAACACTCTGATATACCCCACACCCCTCACTTTAACACTCTGATATCCCCCACACCCCTCACTGTAACACTCTGATATATCCCACACCCCTCACTGTAACACTCTGATATACCCCACACCCCTCACTGTAACACTGATATACCCCACACCCCTCACTGTAACACTCTGATATACACCACACCCCTCACTGTAACACTCTGATATACACCACACCCCTCACTGTAACACTCTGATATACCCCACACCCCTCACTGTAACACTCCGATATACCCCACACCCCTCACGGTAACACTCTGATATATCCCACACCCCTCACTGTAACACTGATATACTACACACCCCTCACTGTAACACTCTGATATACCCCACACCCCTCACTGTAACACTGATATACTACACACCCCTCACTGTAACACTCTGATATACTCCACACCCCTCACTGTAACACTCTGATATACTCCACACCCCTCACTGTAACACTCTGATATACCCCACACCCCTCACGGTATTACTCTGATATACCCCACACCCCTCACTGTAACACTCTGATATATCCCACACCCCTCACTGTAACACTCTGATATACCCCACACCCCTCACTGTAACACTCTGATATACCCCACACCCCTCACTGTAACACTCTGATATCCCCCACACCCCTCACTGTAACACTCTGATATATACCACACCCCTCACTGTAACACTCTGATATACCCCACACCCCTCACTGTAACACTCTGATATACCCCACACCCCTCACTGTAACACTCTGATATACCCCACACCCCTCACTGTAACACTCTGATATCCCCCACACCCCTTACTGTAACACTCTGATATACCCCAGACCCCTCACTGTAACACTCTGATATACCCCACACCCCTCACTGTAACACTCTGATATACCCCACACCCCTCACTGTAACACTCTGATATACCCCACACCCCTCACTGTAACACTCTGATATACCCCACACCCCTCACTGTAACACTCTGATATATCCCACACCCCTCACTGTAACACTCTGATATACCCCACACCCCTCACTGTAACACTCTGATATATACCACACCCCTCACTGTAACACTCTGATATACCCCACACCCCTCACTGTAACACTCTGATATACCCCACACCCCTCACTGTAACACTCTGATATCCCCCACACCCCTTACTGTAACACTGATATACCCCACACCCCTCACTGCAGCACTCTGATATACCCCACACCCCTCACTGTAACACTCTGATATACCCCACACCCCTCACTGTAACACTCTGATATACCCCACACCCCTCACTGTAACACTCTGATATACCCCACACCCCTCACTGTAACACTGATATACCCCACACCCCTCACTGTAACACTCTGATATATCCCACACCCCTCACTGTAACACTCTGATATCCCCCACACCCCTTACTGTAACACTGGTATACCCCACACCCCTCACTGCAGCACTCTGATATACCCCACACCCCTCACTGTAACACTCTGATATACCCCACACCCCTCACTGCAGCACTCTGATATACCCCACACCCCTCACTGTAACACTCTGATATACCCCACACCCCTCACTGTAACACTCTGATATACCCCACACCCCTCACTGTAACACTCTGATATACCCCACACCCCTCACTTTAACACTCTGATATCCCCCACACCCCTCACTGTAACACTCTGATATATCCCACACCCCTCACTGTAACACTCTGATATACCCCACACCCCTCACTGTAACACTCTGATATATCCCACACCCCTCACTGTAACACTCTGATATACCCCACACCCCTCACTGTAACACTCTGATATACCTCACACCCCTCACTGTAACACTCTGATATACCCCAGACCCCTCACTGTAACACTCTGATATACCCCTCACCCCTCAATGTAACACTCTGATATACCCCACACCCCTCACTGTAACACTCTGATATACCCCACACCCTCACTGTAACACTCTGATACACCCCTCACTGTAACACTCTGATATACCCCACCCCCTTCACTGTAACTCTCTGATATATCCCACACCCCTCACTGTAACACTCTGATATATCCCACACCCCCCACTGTAACTCTCTGATATACCCCATACCCTTCACTGTAACACTCTGATATATCCCACACCCCTCACTGTAACACTCTGATATATCCGACACCCCTCACTGTAACACTCTGATATACCCCACACCCCTCACTGCAACACTCTGATATACCCCACATCCCTCACTGTAACACTCTGATATAACCCACAGCCCTCACTGTAACACTCTGATATACCCCACACCCCTCACTGTAACACTCTGATATACCCCACACCCTTCACTGTAACACTCTGATATACCCCACACCCCTCACTGTAACACTCTGATATACCCCACACCCTTCACTGTAACACTCTGATATACCCCACACCCTTCACTGTCACACTCTGATATACCCCACACCCCTCAATGTAACACTCTGATATATCCCACACCCCTCACTGTAACACTCTGATATACCCCACACCCTTCACTGTAAAACTCTGATATATCCCACACCCTTCACTGTAACACTCTGATATACCCCACACCCCTCACCGTACCACTCTGATATACCCCACACCCCTCACTGTAACTCTCTGATATACCCCACACCCCTCAATGTAACACTCTGATATACCTCTCACTGTAACACTCTGATATAACCCACACCGCTCACTGTAACACTCTGATATACCCCACACCCCTCACTGTAACACTCTGATATATCCCACACCCCTCACTGTAACACTCTGATATATCCCACACCCCTCACTGTAACACTGATATACCCCACACACCTCACTGTAACACTCTGATATATCCCACACCCCTCACTGTAACACTCTGATATACCCCACACCCCTCATTGTAACACTCTGATATACCCCACACCCCTCACTGTAACACTCTGATATACCCCACACCCCTCACTGTAACAGTCTGATATACCCCACACCCCCCACTGTAACACTCTGATATACCCCACACCCCTCACTGTAACACTCTGATACACCCCACACCCCTCACTGTAAGACTCTGATATACCCCACACCCCTCACTGTTACACTCTGATATACCCCACACCCCTCACTGTAACACTCTGATATACCCCACACCCCTCACTGTAACACTCTGATATACCCCACACCCCTCACTGTAACACTCTGATAGATCCCACACCCCTCACTGTAACACTCTGATATACCCCTTACCCCTCACTGTAACACTCTGATATACCCCACAACGCTCACTGTAACACTCTGATATACCCCACACCCCTCACTGTAACACTCTGATATACCCCACACCCCTCACTGGAACACTCTGATATACCCCACACCCCTCACTGTAACACTCTGATATATCCCACACCCCTCACTGTAACACTCTGATATACCCCACACCCCTCACTGTAACACTCTGACATACCCACACCCCTCACTGTAACACTCTGATATACCCCACAGCCCTCACTGTAACTCTCTGATATACCCCACACCCCTCACTGGAACACTCTGATAGACCCCACACCCCTCAATGTAACACTCTGATATACCCCACACCCCTCACTGTAACACTCTGATAAACCCCACACCCCTCACTGTAACACTCTGATCTACCCCACACCCCTCACTGTAACACTCTGATATAGCCCACACCCCTCACTGTAACACTCTGATATACACCACACCCCTCACTGTAACACTCTGATATATCCCACACACCTCACTGTAATACTCTGATATACCCCACACCCCTCACTGTAACACTCTGATATAGCCCACACCCCTCACTGTAACACTCTGATATACACCACACCCCTCACTGTAACACGCTGATATATCCCACAGCCCTCACTGTAACACTCTGATATACCCCACACCCCTCACTGTAACACTCTGATATACCCCACACCCCTCACTCTAACACTCTGAGATACTCCACACCCCTCACTGTAACACTCTGATATACCCCACACCCCTCACTGTAACACGCTGATATATCCCACACCCCTCACTGTAACACTCTGATATACCCCACACCCCTCACTGTAACACTCTGATATACCCCACACCCCTCACTGTAACACTCTGATATATCCCACACCCCTCACTGTAACACTCTGATATACCCCACACCCCTCACTCTAACACTCTGATATACTCCACACCCCTCACTGTAACACTCTGATGTACCCTACACCCCTCACTGTAACACTCTGATATATCCCACACCCCTCATTCTAGCACTCTGATATACCCCACACCCCTCACTGTAACACTCTGATATTCCCCACTCCCCTCACTGTAACTCTCTGATATACCCCACACCCCTCACTGTAACACTCTGATATATCCCACACCCCTCACTGTAACACTCTGATATACCCCACACCCCTCACTGTAACACTCTGATATATCCCACACCCCTCACTGTAACACTCTGATATACCCCACACCCCTCACTGTAACACTCTGATATACCCCACACCCCTCACTGTAACACTCTGATATATCCCACACCCCTCACTGTAACACTCTGATATACCCCACACCCCCCCACTGCAACACTCTGATACACCCCACACCCCTCACTGTAACACTCTGATATACCCCACACCCCTCACTGTAACACTCTGATATACCCCACACCCCTCACGGTAACACTCTGATATACCCCACACCCCTCACTGTAACACTCTGATACACCCCACACCCCTCACTGTAACACTCTGATATACCCCACACCCCCTCACTGTAACACTCTGGTACACCCCACACCCCTCACTGTAACACTCTGATATACCCCACACCCCCTCACTGTAACACTCTGATACACCCCACACCCCTCACTGTAACACTCTGATATACCCGACACCCCTCACTGTAACACTCCGATATACCCCACACCCCTCACTGTAACACTCCGATATACCTCACACCCCTCACTGTAACACTCTGATATACCCCACACCCCTCACTGCAACACACTGATATACCCCACACCCCTCACTGTAACACTCTGATATACCCCACACCCCTCACTGTAACACTCTCTGATATACCCCACACCCCTCACTGTAACACTCTGATATACTCCACACCCCTCACTGTAACACTCTGATATACTCCACACCCCTCACTGTAACACTCTGATATACCCCACACCCCTCACGGTATCACTCTCATATACCCCACACCCCTCACTGTAACACTCTGATATATCCCACACCCCTCACTGTAACACTCTGATACACCCCACACCCCTCACTGTAACACTCTGATATACCCCACACTCCTCACTGTAACACTCTGATATACCCCACACCCCTCACTGTAACACTCTGATATATCCCACACCCCTCACTGTAACACTCTGATATCCCCCACACCCCTCACTGTAACACGCTGATATACCCCACACCCCTCACTGTAACACTCTGATATACCCCACACCCCTCACTGTAACACTCTGATATACCCCACACCCCTCACTGTAACACTCTGATATATCCCACACCCCTCACTGTAACACTCTGATATATCCCACACCCCTCACTGTAACACTCTGATATATCCCACACCCCTCACTGTAACACTCTGATATCCCCCACACCCCCTACTGTAACACTCTGATATATCCCACACCCCTCACTGTAACACTCTGATATATCCCACACCCCTCACTGTAACACTCTGATATACCCCACACCCCTCACTGTAACACTCTGATATACCCCACACCCCTCACTGTAACACTCTGATATACCCCACACCCCTCACTTTAACACTCTGATATCCCCCACACCCCTCACTGTAACACTCTGATATATCCCACACCCCTCACTGTAACACTCTGATATACCCCACACCCCTCACTGTAACACTGATATACCCCACACCCCTCACTGTAACACTCTGATATACACCACACCCCTCACTGTAACACTCTGATATACACCACACCCCTCACTGTAACACTCTGATATACCCCACACCCCTCACTGTAACACTCCGATATACCCCACACCCCTCACGGTAACACTCTGATATATCCCACACCCCTCACTGTAACACTGATATACTACACACCCCTCACTGTAACACTCTGATATACCCCACACCCCTCACTGTAACACTGATATACTACACACCCCTCACTGTAACACTCTGATATACTCCACACCCCTCACTGTAACACTCTGATATACTCCACACCCCTCACTGTAACACTCTGATATACCCCACACCCCTCACGGTATTACTCTGATATACCCCACACCCCTCACTGTAACACTCTGATATATCCCACACCCCTCACTGTAACACTCTGATATACCCCACACCCCTCACTGTAACACTCTGATATACCCCACACCCCTCACTGTAACACTCTGATATCCCCCACACCCCTCACTGTAACACTCTGATATATACCACACCCCTCACTGTAACACTCTGATATACCCCACACCCCTCACTGTAACACTCTGATATACCCCACACCCCTCACTGTAACACTCTGATATACCCCACACCCCTCACTGTAACACTCTGATATCCCCCACACCCCTTACTGTAACACTCTGATATACCCCAGACCCCTCACTGTAACACTCTGATATACCCCACACCCCTCACTGTAACACTCTGATATACCCCACACCCCTCACTGTAACACTCTGATATACCCCACACCCCTCACTGTAACACTCTGATATACCCCACACCCCTCACTGTAACACTCTGATATATCCCACACCCCTCACTGTAACACTCTGATATACCCCACACCCCTCACTGTAACACTCTGATATATACCACACCCCTCACTGTAACACTCTGATATACCCCACACCCCTCACTGTAACACTCTGATATACCCCACACCCCTCACTGTAACACTCTGATATCCCCCACACCCCTTACTGTAACACTGATATACCCCACACCCCTCACTGCAGCACTCTGATATACCCCACACCCCTCACTGTAACACTCTGATATACCCCACACCCCTCACTGTAACACTCTGATATACCCCACACCCCTCACTGTAACACTCTGATATACCCCACACCCCTCACTGTAACACTGATATACCCCACACCCCTCACTGTAACACTCTGATATATCCCACACCCCTCACTGTAACACTCTGATATCCCCCACACCCCTTACTGTAACACTGGTATACCCCACACCCCTCACTGCAGCACTCTGATATACCCCACACCCCTCACTGTAACACTCTGATATACCCCACACCCCTCACTGCAGCACTCTGATATACCCCACACCCCTCACTGTAACACTCTGATATACCCCACACCCCTCACTGTAACACTCTGATATACCCCACACCCCTCACTGTAACACTCTGATATACCCCACACCCCTCACTTTAACACTCTGATATCCCCCACACCCCTCACTGTAACACTCTGATATATCCCACACCCCTCACTGTAACACTCTGATATACCCCACACCCCTCACTGTAACACTCTGATATATCCCACACCCCTCACTGTAACACTCTGATATACCCCACACCCCTCACTGTAACACTCTGATATACCTCACACCCCTCACTGTAACACTCTGATATACCCCAGACCCCTCACTGTAACACTCTGATATACCCCTCACCCCTCAATGTAACACTCTGATATACCCCACACCCCTCACTGTAACACTCTGATATACCCCTCACCCCTCAATGTAACACTCTGATATACCCCACACCCCTCACTGTAACACTCTGATATCCCCCACACCCCTCACTGTAACACTCTGATATACCCCACACCCCTCACTGTAACACTCTGATATACCCCACACCCCTCACTGTAACACTGATATACCCCACACCCCTCACTGTAACACTCTGATATACCCCACACCCCTCACTGTAACACTCTGATATGCCCCACACCCCTTACTGTAACACTCTGATATACCCCACACCCCTCACTGTAACACTCTGATATACACCACACCCCTCACTGTAACACTCTGATATACCCCACACCCCTCACTGTAACACTCTGATATACCCCACACCCCTCACTGTAACACTCTGATATACCCCACACCCCTCACTGTAACACTCTGATATCCCCCACACCCCTCACTTTAACACTCTGATATACCCCACACCCCTCACTGTAACACTCTGATATACCCCACACCCCTCACTGTAACACTGATATACCCCACACCCCTCACTGTAACACTCTGATATACCCCACACCCCTCACTGTAACACTCTGATATGCCCCACACCCCTTACTGTAACACTCTGATATACCCCACACCCCTCACTGTAACACTCTGATATACACCACACCCCTCACTGTAACACTCTGATATACCCCACACCCCTCACTGTAACACTCTGATATACCCCACACCCCTCACTGTAACACTCTGATATATCCCACACCCCTCACTGTAACACTCTGATATACCCCACACCCCTCCCTGTAACACTCTGATATACCCCACACCCCTCACTGTAACACTCTGATATACCCCACACCCCTCACTGTAACACTCTGATATACCCCACACCCCTCACTGTAACACTCTGATATACCCCACACCCCTCACTGTAACACTCTGATATACCCCACACCCCTCACTGTAACACTCTGATATACCCCACACCCCTCACTGTAACACTCTGATATCCCCCACACCCCTTACTGTAACACTCTGATATACCCCACACCCCTCACTGTAACACTCTGATATACCCCACACCCCTCACTGTAACACTCTGATATACCCCACACCCCTCACTGTAACACTCTGATATACCCCACACCCCTCACTGTAACACTCTGATATACCCCACACCCCTCACTGCAAACACACTGATATACCCCACACCCCTCACTGTAACACTCTGATATCCCCCACACCCCTTACTGTAACACTCTGATATACCCCACATCCCTCACTGCAAACACACTGATATACCCCACACCCCTCACTGTAACACTCTGATATACCCCACACCCCTCACTGTAACACTCTGATATACCCCACACCCCTCACTGCAAACACACTGATATACCCCACACCCCTCACTGTAACACTCTGATATACCCCACACCCCTCACTGTAACACTCTGATATCCCCCACACCCCTCACTGTAACACTCTGATATACCCCACACCCCTCACTGTAACACTCTGATATACCCCACATCCCTCACTGTAACACTCTGATATACCCCACACCCCTCACTGTAACACTCTGATATACCCCACACCCCTCACTGCAAACACACTGATATACCCCACACCCCTCACTGTAACACTCTGATATACCCCACACCCCTCACTGTAACACTCTGATATCCCCCACACCCCTTACTGTAACACTCTGATATATCCCACACCCCTCACTGTAACACTCTGATATACCCCACACCCCTTACTGTAACACTCTGATATACCCCACACCCCTTACTGTAACACTCTGATATCCCCCACACCCCTTACTGTAACACTCTGATATACCCCACACCCCTCACTGGAACACTCTGATATACCCAACACCCCTCACTGTAACACTCTGATATACCCCACACCCCTCACTGTAACACTCTGATATCCCCCACATCCCTCACTGTAACACTCTGATATATCCCACATCCCTCACTGTAACACTCTGATATACCCCACACCCCTCACTGTAACACTCTGATATACCCCACACCCCTCACTGTAACACTCTGATATACCCCACACCCCTCACTGCAAACACACTGATATACCCCACACCCCTCACTGTAACACTCTGATATCCCCCACACCCCTCACTGTAACACTCTGATATATCCCACATCCCTCACTGTAACACTCTGATATACCCCACACCCCTCACTGTAACACTCTGATATATCCCACACCCCTCACTGTAACACTCTGATATACCCCACACCCCTCACTGTAACACTCTGATATATACCACACCCCTCACTGTAACACTCTGATATATCCCACACCCCTCACTGTAACACCCAGATATACCCCACACCCCACACTGTAACACTCTGATATGCCCCACACCCCTTACTGTAACACTCTGATATACCCCACACCCCTCACTGTAACACTCTGATATACACCACACCCCTCACTGTAACACTCTGATATACACCACACCCCTCACTGTAACACTCTGTTATACCCCACACCCCTCACTGTAACACTCTGATATATCCCACACGCCTCACTGTAACACTCTGATATACCCACACCCCTCACTGTAACACTCTGATATACCCCACACCCCTCACTGTAACACTCTGATATCCCCCACACCCCTCACTGTAAAACTCTGATATACCCCACACCCCTCACTGTAACACTCTGATATACCCCACACCCCTCACTGTAACACTCTGATATACCCCACACCCCTCACTGTAACACTCTGATATATCCCACACCCCTCACTGTAACACTCTGATATACCCCACACCCCTCAATGTAACACTCTGATATATCCCACACCCCTCACTGTAACTCTCTGATATACCCCACACCCCTCACTGTAACACTGATATACCCCACACCCCTCACTGTAACACTCTGATATACGCCACACCCCTCACTGTAACACTCTGATATATCCCACACCCCTCACTGTAACACTCTGATATAACCCACACCCCTCACTGTAACACTCTGATATACCCCACACCCCTCACTGTAACACTCTGATATACCCCACACCCCTCACTGTAACACTCTGATATACCCCACACCCCTCACTGTAACACTCTGATATACCCCACACCCCTCACTGCAACACTCTGATATACCCCAGACCCCTCACTGTAACAATCTGATATACCCCACACCCCTCACTGTAACACTCTGATATACCCCACACCCCTCACTGTAACACTCTGATATACCCCACACCCCTCACTGTAACACTCTGATATATCCCACACCCCTCACTGTAACACTCTGATATATCCCACACCCCTCACTGTAACACTCTGATATACCCCACACCCCTCACTGTAACACTCTGATATACCCCACACCCCTCACTGTAACACTCTGATATACCCCACACCCCTCACTGTAACACTCTGATATATCCCACACCCCTCACTGTAACACTCTGATATACCCCTCACTCCTCACTGTAACACTCTGATATATCCCACACCCCTCACTGTAACACTCTGATATACCCCACACCCCTCACTGTAACACTCTGATATATCCCACACCACTCACTGTAACACTTTGATATACCCACACCCCTCACTGTAACACTCTGATATACACCACACCCCTCACTGTAACACTCTGATATACACCACACCCCTCACTGTAACACTCTGATATACCCCACACCCCTCATGGTATCACTCTGATATACCCCACACCCCTCACTGTAACACTCTGATATATCCCACACCCCTCACTGTAACACTCTGATATACCCCACACCCCTCACTGTAACACTCTGATATACCCCACACCCCTCACTGTAACACTCTGATATCCCCCACACCCCTCACTGTAACACTCTGATATACCCCACACCCCTCACTGTAACACTCTGATATATCCCACACCCCTCACTGGAACCCTCTGATATATCCCACACCCCTCACTGTAACACTCTGATATACCCCACACCCCTCACTGTAACACTCTGATATACCCCACACCCCTCACTGTAACACTCTGATATACCCCACACCTCTCACTGTAACACTCTGATATACCCCACGCCCCTCACTGTAACACTCTGATATACACCACACCTCTCACTGTAACACTCTGATATACCCCACGCCCCTCACTGTAACACTCTGATATACCCCACACCCCTCACTGTAACACACTGATAGACCCCACACCCCTCACTGTAACACACTGATAGACCCCACACCCCTCACTGAAACACTCTGATATACCCCACACCCCTCACTGTAACACTCTGATATATCCCACACCCCTCACTGTAACACTCTGATATACCCCACACCTCTCACTGTAACACTCTGATATACCCCACGCCCCTCACTGTAACACTGATATACCCCACACCCCTCACTGTAACACACTGATAGACCCCACACCCCTCACTGAAACACTCTGATATACCCCACACCCCTCACTGTAACACTCTGATATATCCCACTCCCCTCACTGTAACACTCTGATATACCCCACACCCCTCACTGTAACACTCCGATATACCCCACACCTCTCACTGTAACACTCTGATATACCCCACGCCCCTCACTGTAACACTGATATACCCCACACCCCTCACTGTAACACACTGATAGACCCCACACCCCTCACTGAAACACTCTGATATACCCCACACCCCTCACTGTAACACTCTGATATATCCCACACCCCTCACTGTAACACTCTGATATACCCCACACCCCTCACTGTAACACTCTGATATACCCCACACCCCTCACTGTAACACTCTGATATACCCGACGCCCCTCACTGTAACACTGATATACCCCACACCCCTCACTGTAACACACTGATATACCCCACACCCCTCACTGTAACACTGATATATCCCTCACCCCTCAATGTAACACTCTGATATACCCCAGACCCCTCACTGTAACACTCTGATATACCCCACACCCCTCACTGTAACACTCTGATATACCCCACACCCCTCACTGTAACACTCTGATATACCCCACACCCCTCACTGTAACACTCTGATATACCCCACACCCCTCACTGTAACACTCTGATATATCCCACACCCCTCACTGTAACACTCTGATACACCCCACACCCCTCACTGTAACACTCTGATACACCCCACACCCCACACTGTAACACTCTGATATACCCCACACCCCTCACTGTAACACTCTGATATAACCCACACCCCTCACTGTAACACTCTGATATACCCCACACCCCTCACTGTAACACTCTGATATACCCCACACCCCTCACTGTAACACTCTGATATACCCCACACCCCTCACTGTAACACTCTGATGTACCCCACACCCCTCACTGTAACACTCTGATATACCCCACACCCCTGACTGTAACACTCTGATATACCCCACACCCCTCACTGTAACACTCTGATATACCCCACACCCCTCACTGTAATACTCTGATATACCCCACACCCCTCACTGTAACACGCTGATATACCCCACACCCCTCACTGTAACACTCTGATATATCCCACACCCCTCACTGTAACACTCTGATATATCCTACACCCCTCACTGTAACACTCTGATATATCCCACACCCCTCACTGTAACACTCTGATATACCCCACACACCTCACTGTAACACTCTGATATACCCACACCCCTCACTGTGACACTCTGATATATCCCACACCCCTCACTGTAACACTCTGATATATCCCACACCACTCACTGTAACACTCTGATATACCCCACACCCCTCACTGTAACACTCTGATATACAACACACCCCTCACTGTAACACTCTGATATACCCCACACCCCTCACTGTAACACTCTGATATACCCCACACCCCTCACTGTAACACTCTGATATACCCCACACCCCTCACTGTAACACTCTGATATACACCACACCCCTCACTGTAACACTCTGATATATCCCACACACCTCACTGTAACTCTCCGATATACCCCACACCCCTCACTGTAACACTCTGATATATCCCACACCCCTCACTGTGACACTCTGATACACCCCACACCCTTCACTGTAACACTCTGATGGACCCCACACCCCTCACTGTAACACTCTGATATACCCCACACCCCTCACTGTAACACTCTGATATGCCGCACACCCCTCACTGTAACACTCTGATATACCCCACACCCCTCACTGTAACACTCTGATATACCCCACACCCCTCACTGTAACACTCTGATAGACCCCACACCCCTCACTGTAACACTCTGATATACTCCACACCCCTCACTGTATCACTGATATACCCCACACCCCTCACTGTAACACTCTGATATACCCCACACCCCTCACTGTAACACTCTGATATACCCCACACCCCTCATTGTAAAACTCTGATATACCCCACACCCCTCACTGTAACACTCTGATATACCCCACACCCCTCACTGTAACACTCTGATATATCCCACACCCCTCACTGTAACTCTCTGATATATCCCACACCCCTCACTGTAACACTCTGATATATCCCACACCCCTCACTGTAACACTCTGATATATCCCACACCCCTCACTGTAACACTCTGATGTACCCCACACCCCTCACTGTAACACTCTGATATACCCCACACCTCTCACTGTAACACTCTGATATACCCCACACCCCTCACTGTAACACTCTGATATACCCCACACCCCTCACTGTAACACTCTGATATACCCCACACCCCTCACTGTAACACTCTGATATACCCCACACCCCTCAATGTAACACTCTGATATACCCCACACCCCTCACTGTAACACTGATATACCCCACACCCCTCACTGTAACACTCTGATATACACCACACCCCTCACTGTAACTCTCTGATATACCCCAGACCCCTCACTGTAACACTCTGATATACCCCACACCCCTCACTGTAACACTCTGATATACACCACACCCCTCACTGTAACACTCTGATATACACCACAACCCCCACTGTAACACTCTGATATACACCACACCCCTCACTGTAACACTCTGATAAACCCCACACCCCTCACTGTAACACTCTGATATATCCCACACACCTCACTGTAACACTCTGATATACCCCACACCCCTCACTGTAACACTCTGATATACCCCACACCCCTCACTGTAACACTCTGATATATCCCACAACCCTCACTGTAACACTCTGATATACCGCACACCCCTCACTGTAACACTCTGATTTATCCCACACCCCTCACTGTAACACTCTGATATACCCCACACCCCTCACTGTAACACTCTGATATATCCCACACCGCTCACTGTAACACTCTGATACACCCCACACCCCTCACTGTAACACTCTGATATATCCCACACCGCTCACTGTAACACTCTGATATACCCCACACCCCTCACTGTAACACACTGATATATCCCACACCCCTCTCTGTAATACTCTGATATACCCCACACCCCTCACTGTAACACTCTGATATACACCACACCCCTCACTGTAACACTCTGATATACACCACAACCCCCACTGTAACACTCTGATATACACCACACCCCTCACTGTAACACTCTGATAAACCCCACACCCCTCACTGTAACACTCTGATATATCCCACACACCTCACTGTAACACTCTGATATACCCCACACCCCTCACTGTAACACTCTGATATACCCTACACCCCTCACTGTAACACTCTGATATATCCCACAACCCTCACTGTAACACTCTGATATACCGCACACCCCTCACTGTAACACTCTGATTTATCCCACACCCCTCACTGTAACACTCTGATATACCCCACACCCCTCACTGTAACACTCTGATATATCCCACACCGCTCACTGTAACACTCTGATACACCCCACACCCCTCACTGTAACACGCTGATATACCCCACACCCCTCACTGTAACACAATGATATATCCCACACCCCTCTCTGTAATACTCTGATATACCCCACACCCCTCACTGTAACACTCTGATATACCCCACACCCCTCACTGTAACACTCTGATACACCCCACACCCCTCACTGTAACACGCTGATATACCCCACACCCCTCACTGTAACACACTGATATATCCCACACCCCTCACTGTAACACTCTGATACACCCCACACCCCTCACTGTAACACTCTGATATACCCCACACCCCTCACTGTAACACTCTGATATATCCCACACCCCTCACTGTAACACGCTGATATACCCCACACCCCTCACTGTAACACTGATATATCCCACACCCCTCACTGTAACACTCTGATATATCCCACACCCCTCTCTGTAATACTCTGATATACCCCACACCCCTCACTGTAACACTCTGATATACCCCACACCCCTCACTGTAACACTCTGATATATCCCACACCCCTCTCTGTAATACTCTGATATACCCCACACCCCTCACTGTAACACTCTGATATACCCCACACCCCTCACTGTAACTCTGATATACCCCACACCCCTCACTGTAACACTCTGATATACCCCACACCCCTCACTGTAACACTCTGATATACCCCACACCCCTCACTGTAACACTCTGATATATACCACACCCCTCACTGTAACACTCTGATATACCCCACGCCCCTCACTGTAACACTGATATACCCCACACCCCTCACTGTAACACACTGATATACCCCACACCCCTCACTGTAACACTGATATATCCCACACCCCTCACTGTAACACTCTGATATACCCCAGACCCCTCACTGTAACACTCTGATATACCCCACACCCCTCACTGTAACACTCTGATATACCCCACACCCCTCACTGGAACACTCTGATATACCCCACACCCCTCACTGTAACACTCTGATATACCCCACACCCCTCACTGTAACACTCTGATATATCCCACACCCCTCACTGTAACACTCTGATACACCCCACACCCCTCACTGTAACACTCTGATACACCCCACACCCCTCACTGTAACACTCTGATATACCCCACACCCCTCACTGTAACACTCTGATATACCCCACACCCCTCACTGTAACACTCTGATATACCCCACACCCCTCACTGTAACACTCTGATATACCCCACACCCCTCACTGTAACACTCTGATATATCCCACACCCCTCACTGTAACACTCTGATATATCCCACACCCCTCACTGTAACACTCTGATATACCCCACACCCCTCACTGTAACACTCTGATATACCCCACACCCCTCACTGTAACACTCTGATATACCCCACACCCCTCACTGTAACACTCTGATATACCCCACACCCCTCACTGTAACACTCTGATATACCCCACACCCCTCACTGTAACACTCTGATATACCCCACACCCCTCACTGTAACACTCTGATATACCCCACACCCCTCACTGTAACACTCTGATATACCCCACACCCCTCACTGTAACACTCTGATATATCCCACACCACTCACTGTAACACTCTGATATATCCTACACCCCTCACTGTAACACTCTGATATATCCCACAACCCTCACTGTAACACTCTGATATACCCCACACCCCTCACTGTAACACTCTGATATATCCCACACCACTCACTGTAATACTCTGATATACCCCACACCCCTCACTGTAACACTCTGATATACACCACACCCCTCACTGTAACACTCTGATATACACCACAACCCCCACTGTAACACTCTGATATACACCACACCCCTCACTGTAACACTCTGATAAACCCCACACCCCTCACTGTAACACTCTGATATATCCCACACACCTCACTGTAACACTCTGATATACCCCACACCCCTCACTGTAACACTCTGATATACCCTACACCCCTCACTGTAACACTCTGATATATCCCACAACCCTCACTGTAACACTCTGATATACCGCACACCCCTCACTGTAACACTCTGATTTATCCCACACCCCTCACTGTAACACTCTGATATACCCCACACCCCTCACTGTAACACTCTGATATATCCCACACCGCTCACTGTAACACTCTGATACACCCCACACCCCTCACTGTAACACGCTGATATACCCCACACCCCTCACTGTAACACAATGATATATCCCACACCCCTCTCTGTAATACTCTGATATACCCCACACCCCTCACTGTAACACTCTGATATACCCCACACCCCTCACTGTAACACTCTGATACACCCCACACCCCTCACTGTAACACGCTGATATACCCCACACCCCTCACTGTAACACACTGATATATCCCACACCCCTCACTGTAACACTCTGATACACCCCACACCCCTCACTGTAACACTCTGATATACCCCACACCCCTCACTGTAATACTCTGATATACCCCACACCCCTCACTGTAACACTCTGATATATCCCACACCCCTCACTGTAACACGCTGATATACCCCACACCCCTCACTGTAACACTGATATATCCCACACCCCTCACTGTAACACTCTGATATATCCCACACCCCTCTCTGTAATACTCTGATATACCCCACACCCCTCACTGTAACACTCTGATATACCCCACACCCCTCACTGTAACACTCTGATATATCCCACACCCCTCTCTGTAATACTCTGATATACCCCACACCCCTCACTGTAACACTCTGATATACCCCACACCCCTCACTGTAACTCTGATATACCCCACACCCCTCACTGTAACACTCTGATATACCTCACACCCCTCACTGTAACACTCTGATATACCCCACACCCCTCACTGTAACACTCTGATATATACCACACCCCTCACTGTAACACTCTGATATACCCCACGCCCCTCACTGTAACACTGATATACCCCACACCCCTCACTGTAACACACTGATATACCCCACACCCCTCACTGTAACACTGATATATCCCACACCCCTCACTGTAACACTCTGATATACCCCAGACCCCTCACTGTAACACTCTGATATACCCCACACCCCTCACTGTAACACTCTGATATACCCCACACCCCTCACTGGAACACTCTGATATACCCCACACCCCTCACTGTAACACTCTGATATACCCCACACCCCTCACTGTAACACTCTGATATATCCCACACCCCTCACTGTAACACTCTGATACACCCCACACCCCTCACTGTAACACTCTGATACACCCCACACCCCTCACTGTAACACTCTGATATACCCCACACCCCTCACTGTAACACTCTGATATACCCCACACCCCTCACTGTAACACTCTGATATACCCCACACCCCTCACTGTAACACTCTGATATACCCCACACCCCTCACTGTAACACTCTGATATATCCCACACCCCTCACTGTAACACTCTGATATATCCCACACCCCTCACTGTAACACTCTGATATACCCCACACCCCTCACTGTAACACTCTGATATACCCCACACCCCTCACTGTAACACTCTGATATACCCCACACCCCTCACTGTAACACTCTGATATACCCCACACCCCTCACTGTAACACTCTGATATACCCCACACCCCTCACTGTAACACTCTGATATACCCCACACCCCTCACTGTAACACTCTGATATACCCCACACCCCTCACTGTAACACTCTGATATACCCCACACCCCTCACTGTAACACTCTGATATATCCCACACCACTCACTGTAACACTCTGATATATCCTACACCCCTCACTGTAACACTCTGATATATCCCACAACCCTCACTGTAACACTCTGATATACCCCACACCCCTCACTGTAACACTCTGATATATCCCACACCACTCACTGTAACACTCTGATATACCCCACACCCCTCACAGTAACACTCTGATATACAACACACCCCTCACTGTAACACTCTGATATACCCCACACCCCTCACTGTAACACTCTGATATACCCCACACCCCTCACTGTAACACTCTGATATACACCACACCCCTCACTGTAACACTCTGATATATCCCACACACCTCACTGTAACTCTCCGATATACCCCACACCCCTCACTGTAACACTCTGATATATCCCACACCCCTCACTGTGACACTCTGATATACCCCACACCCCTCACTGTAACACTCTGATATGCCGCACACCCCTCACTGTAACACTCTGATATACCCCACACCCCTCACTGTAACACTCTGATATACCCCACACCCCTCACTGTAACACTCTGATATCCCCCACACCCCTCACTGTAACACTCTGATATACCCCACACCCCTCACTGTAACACTCTGATATATCCCACACCCCTCACTGGAACCCTCTGATATATCCCACACCCCTCACTGTAACACTCTGATATACCCCACACCCCTCACTGTAACACTCTGATATACCCCACACCCCTCACTGTAACACTCTGATATACCCCACACCCCTCACTGTAACACTCTGATATATCCCACACCTCTCACTGTAACACTCTGATATACCCCACGCCCCTCACTGTAACACTCTGATATACACCACACCTCTCACTGTAACACTCTGATATACCCCACGCCCCTCACTGTAACACTCTGATATACCCCACACCCCTCACTGTAACACACTGATAGACCCCACACCCCTCACTGTAACACACTGATAGACCCCACACCCCTCACTGAAACACTCTGATATACCCCACACCCCTCACTGTAACACTCTGATATATCCCACACCCCTCACTGTAACACTCTGATATACCCCACACCTCTCACTGTAACACTCTGATATACCCCACGCCCCTCACTGTAACACTGATATACCCCACACCCCTCACTGTAACACACTGATAGACCCCACACCCCTCACTGAAACACTCTGATATACCCCACACCCCTCACTGTAACACTCTGATATATCCCACTCCCCTCACTGTAACACTCTGATATACCCCACACCCCTCACTGTAACACTCCGATATACCCCACACCTCTCACTGTAACACTCTGATATACCCCACGCCCCTCACTGTAACACTGATATACCCCACACCCCTCACTGTAACACACTGATAGACCCCACACCCCTCACTGAAACACTCTGATATACCCCACACCCCTCACTGTAACACTCTGATATATCCCACACCCCTCACTGTAACACTCTGATATACCCCACACCCCTCACTGTAACACTCTGATATACCCCACACCCCTCACTGTAACACTCTGATATACCCCACGCCCCTCACTGTAACACTGATATACCCCACACCCCTCACTGTAACACACTGATATACCCCACACCCCTCACTGTAACACTGATATATCCCACACCCCTCAATGTAACACTCTGATATACCCCAGACCCCTCACTGTAACACTCTGATATACCCCACACCCCTCACTGTAACACTCTGATATACCCCACACCCCTCACTGTAACACTCTGATATACCCCACACCCCTCACTGTAACACTCTGATATACCCCACACCCCTCACTGTAACACTCTGATATATCCCACACCCCTCACTGTAACACTCTGATACACCCCACACCCCTCACTGTAACACTCTGATACACCCCACACCCCACACTGTAACACTCTGATATACCCCACACCCCTCACTGTAACACTCTGATATACCCCACACCCCTCACTGTAACACTCTGATATACCCCACACCCCTCACTGTAACACTCTGATATACCCCACACCCCTCACTGTAACACTCTGATATACCCCACACCCCTCACTGTAACACTCTGATGTACCCCACACCCCTCACTGTAACACTCTGATATACCCCACACCCCTGACTGTAACACTCTGATATACCCCACACCCCTCACTGTAACACTCTGATATACCCCACACCCCTCACTGTAATACTCTGATATACCCCACACCCCTCACTGTAACATGCTGATATACCCCACACCCCTCACTGTAACACTCTGATATATCCCACACCCCTCACTGTAACACTCTGATATATCCTACACCCCTCACTGTAACACTCTGATATATCCCACACCCCTCACTGTAACACTCTGATATACCCCACACACCTCACTGTAACACTCTGATATACCCACACCCCTCACTGTGACACTCTGATATATCCCACACCCCTCACTGTAACACTCTGATATATCCCACACCACTCACTGTAACACTCTGATATACCCCACACCCCTCACTGTAACACTCTGATATACAACACACCCCTCACTGTAACACTCTGATATACCCCACACCCCTCACTGTAACACTCTGATATACCCCACACCCCTCACTGTAACACTCTGATATACCCCACACCCCTCACTGTAACACTCTGATATACACCACACCCCTCACTGTAACACTCTGATATATCCCACACACCTCACTGTAACTCTCCGATATACCCCACACCCCTCACTGTAACACTCTGATATATCCCACACCCCTCACTGTGACACTCTGATACACCCCACACCCTTCACTGTAACACTCTGATGGACCCCACACCCCTCACTGTAACACTCTGATATACCCCACACCCCTCACTGTAACACTCTGATATGCCGCACACCCCTCACTGTAACACTCTGATATACCCCACACCCCTCACTGTAACACTCTGATATACCCCACACCCCTCACTGTAACACTCTGATAGACCCCACACCCCTCACTGTAACACTCTGATATACTCCACACCCCTCACTGTATCACTGATATACCCCACACCCCTCACTGTAACACTCTGATATACCCCACACCCCTCACTGTAACACTCTGATATACCCCACACCCCTCATTGTAAAACTCTGATATACCCCACACCCCTCACTGTAACACTCTGATATACCCCACACCCCTCACTGTAACACTCTGATATATCCCACACCCCTCACTGTAACTCTCTGATATATCCCACACCCCTCACTGTAACACTCTGATATATCCCACACCCCTCACTGTAACACTCTGATATATCCCACACCCCTCACTGTAACACTCTGATGTACCCCACACCCCTCACTGTAACACTCTGATATACCCCACACCTCTCACTGTAACACTCTGATATACCCCACACCCCTCACTGTAACACTCTGATATACCCCACACCCCTCACTGTAACACTCTGATATACCCCACACCCCTCACTGTAACACTCTGATATACCCCACACCCCTCAATGTAACACTCTGATATACCCCACACCCCTCACTGTAACACTGATATACCCCACACCCCTCACTGTAACACTCTGATATACACCACACCCCTCACTGTAACACTCTGATATACCCCAGACCCCTCACTGTAACACTCTGATATACCCCACACCCCTCACTGTAACACTCTGATATACACCACACCCCTCACTGTAACACTCTGATATACACCACAACCCCCACTGTAACACTCTGATATACACCACACCCCTCACTGTAACACTCTGATAAACCCCACACCCCTCACTGTAACACTCTGATATATCCCACACACCTCACTGTAACACTCTGATATACCCCACACCCCTCACTGTAACACTCTGATATACCCCACACCCCTCACTGTAACACTCTGATATATCCCACAACCCTCACTGTAACACTCTGATATACCGCACACCCCTCACTGTAACACTCTGATTTATCCCACACCCCTCACTGTAACACTCTGATATACCCCACACCCCTCACTGTAACACTCTGATATATCCCACACCGCTCACTGTAACACTCTGATACACCCCACACCCCTCACTGTAACACTCTGATATATCCCACACCGCTCACTGTAACACTCTGATATACCCCACACCCCTCACTGTAACACACTGATATATCCCACACCCCTCTCTGTAATACTCTGATATACCCCACACCCCTCACTGTAACACTCTGATATACACCACACCCCTCACTGTAACACTCTGATATACACCACAACCCCCACTGTAACACTCTGATATACACCACACCCCTCACTGTAACACTCTGATAAACCCCACACCCCTCACTGTAACACTCTGATATATCCCACACACCTCACTGTAACACTCTGATATACCCCACACCCCTCACTGTAACACTCTGATATACCCTACACCCCTCACTGTAACACTCTGATATATCCCACAACCCTCACTGTAACACTCTGATATACCGCACACCCCTCACTGTAACACTCTGATTTATCCCACACCCCTCACTGTAACACTCTGATATACCCCACACCCCTCACTGTAACACTCTGATATATCCCACACCGCTCACTGTAACACTCTGATACACCCCACACCCCTCACTGTAACACGCTGATATACCCCACACCCCTCACTGTAACACAATGATATATCCCACACCCCTCTCTGTAATACTCTGATATACCCCACACCCCTCACTGTAACACTCTGATATACCCCACACCCCTCACTGTAACACTCTGATACACCCCACACCCCTCACTGTAACACGCTGATATACCCCACACCCCTCACTGTAACACACTGATATATCCCACACCCCTCACTGTAACACTCTGATACACCCCACACCCCTCACTGTAACACTCTGATATACCCCACACCCCTCACTGTAACACTCTGATATATCCCACACCCCTCACTGTAACACGCTGATATACCCCACACCCCTCACTGTAACACTGATATATCCCACACCCCTCACTGTAACACTCTGATATATCCCACACCCCTCTCTGTAATACTCTGATATACCCCACACCCCTCACTGTAACACTCTGATATACCCCACACCCCTCACTGTAACACTCTGATATATCCCACACCCCTCTCTGTAATACTCTGATATACCCCACACCCCTCACTGTAACACTCTGATATACCCCACACCCCTCACTGTAACTCTGATATACCCCACACCCCTCACTGTAACACTCTGATATACCCCACACCCCTCACTGTAACACTCTGATATACCCCACACCCCTCACTGTAACACTCTGATATATACCACACCCCTCACTGTAACACTCTGATATACCCCACGCCCCTCACTGTAACACTGATATACCCCACACCCCTCACTGTAACACACTGATATACCCCACACCCCTCACTGTAACACTGATATATCCCACACCCCTCACTGTAACACTCTGATATACCCCAGACCCCTCACTGTAACACTCTGATATACCCCACACCCCTCACTGTAACACTCTGATATACCCCACACCCCTCACTGGAACACTCTGATATACCCCACACCCCTCACTGTAACACTCTGATATACCCCACACCCCTCACTGTAACACTCTGATATATCCCACACCCCTCACTGTAACACTCTGATACACCCCACACCCCTCACTGTAACACTCTGATACACCCCACACCCCTCACTGTAACACTCTGATATACCCCACACCCCTCACTGTAACACTCTGATATACCCCACACCCCTCACTGTAACACTCTGATATACCCCACACCCCTCACTGTAACACTCTGATATACCCCACACCCCTCACTGTAACACTCTGATATATCCCACACCCCTCACTGTAACACTCTGATATATCCCACACCCCTCACTGTAACACTCTGATATACCCCACACCCCTCACTGTAACACTCTGATATACCCCACACCCCTCACTGTAACACTCTGATATACCCCACACCCCTCACTGTAACACTCTGATATACCCCACACCCCTCACTGTAACACTCTGATATACCCCACACCCCTCACTGTAACACTCTGATATACCCCACACCCCTCACTGTAACACTCTGATATACCCCACACCCCTCACTGTAACACTCTGATATACCCCACACCCCTCACTGTAACACTCTGATATATCCCACACCACTCACTGTAACACTCTGATATATCCTACACCCCTCACTGTAACACTCTGATATATCCCACAACCCTCACTGTAACACTCTGATATACCCCACACCCCTCACTGTAACACTCTGATATATCCCACACCACTCACTGTAATACTCTGATATACCCCACACCCCTCACTGTAACACTCTGATATACACCACACCCCTCACTGTAACACTCTGATATACACCACAACCCCCACTGTAACACTCTGATATACACCACACCCCTCACTGTAACACTCTGATAAACCCCACACCCCTCACTGTAACACTCTGATATATCCCACACACCTCACTGTAACACTCTGATATACCCCACACCCCTCACTGTAACACTCTGATATACCCTACACCCCTCACTGTAACACTCTGATATATCCCACAACCCTCACTGTAACACTCTGATATACCGCACACCCCTCACTGTAACACTCTGATTTATCCCACACCCCTCACTGTAACACTCTGATATACCCCACACCCCTCACTGTAACACTCTGATATATCCCACACCGCTCACTGTAACACTCTGATACACCCCACACCCCTCACTGTAACACGCTGATATACCCCACACCCCTCACTGTAACACAATGATATATCCCACACCCCTCTCTGTAATACTCTGATATACCCCACACCCCTCACTGTAACACTCTGATATACCCCACACCCCTCACTGTAACACTCTGATACACCCCACACCCCTCACTGTAACACGCTGATATACCCCACACCCCTCACTGTAACACACTGATATATCCCACACCCCTCACTGTAACACTCTGATACACCCCACACCCCTCACTGTAACACTCTGATATACCCCACACCCCTCACTGTAACACTCTGATATATCCCACACCCCTCACTGTAACACGCTGATATACCCCACACCCCTCACTGTAACACTGATATATCCCACACCCCTCACTGTAACACTCTGATATATCCCACACCCCTCTCTGTAATACTCTGATATACCCCACACCCCTCACTGTAACACTCTGATATACCCCACACCCCTCACTGTAACACTCTGATATATCCCACACCCCTCTCTGTAATACTCTGATATACCCCACACCCCTCACTGTAACACTCTGATATACCCCACACCCCTCACTGTAACTCTGATATACCCCACACCCCTCACTGTAACACTCTGATATACCCCACACCCCTCACTGTAACACTCTGATATACCCCACACCCCTCACTGTAACACTCTGATATATACCACACCCCTCACTGTAACACTCTGATATACCCCACGCCCCTCACTGTAACACTGATATACCCCACACCCCTCACTGTAACACACTGATATACCCCACACCCCTCACTGTAACACTGATATATCCCACACCCCTCACTGTAACACTCTGATATACCCCAGACCCCTCACTGTAACACTCTGATATACCCCACACCCCTCACTGTAACACTCTGATATACCCCACACCCCTCACTGGAACACTCTGATATACCCCACACCCCTCACTGTAACACTCTGATATACCCCACACCCCTCACTGTAACACTCTGATATATCCCACACCCCTCACTGTAACACTCTGATACACCCCACACCCCTCACTGTAACACTCTGATACACCCCACACCCCTCACTGTAACACTCTGATATACCCCACACCCCTCACTGTAACACTCTGATATACCCCACACCCCTCACTGTAACACTCTGATATACCCCACACCCCTCACTGTAACACTCTGATATACCCCACACCCCTCACTGTAACACTCTGATATATCCCACACCCCTCACTGTAACACTCTGATATATCCCACACCCCTCACTGTAACACTCTGATATACCCCACACCCCTCACTGTAACACTCTGATATACCCCACACCCCTCACTGTAACACTCTGATATACCCCACACCCCTCACTGTAACACTCTGATATACCCCACACCCCTCACTGTAACACTCTGATATACCCCACACCCCTCACTGTAACACTCTGATATACCCCACACCCCTCACTGTAACACTCTGATATACCCCACACCCCTCACTGTAACACTCTGATATACCCCACACCCCTCACTGTAACACTCTGATATATCCCACACCACTCACTGTAACACTCTGATATATCCTACACCCCTCACTGTAACACTCTGATATATCCCACACCACTCACTGTAACACTCTGATATACCCCACACCCCTCACAGTAACACTCTGATATACAACACACCCCTCACTGTAACACTCTGATATACCCCACACCCCTCACTGTAACACTCTGATATACCCCACACCCCTCACTGTAACACTCTGATATACACCACACCCCTCACTGTAACACTCTGATATATCCCACACACCTCACTGTAACTCTCCGATATACCCCACACCCCTCACTGTAACACTCTGATATATCCCACACCCCTCACTGTGACACTCTGATATACCCCACACCCCTCACTGTAACACTCTGATATGCCGCACACCCCTCACTGTAACACTCTGATATACCCCACACCCCTCACTGTAACACTCTGATATACCCCACACCCCTCACTGTAACACTCTGATATACCCCACACCCCTCACTGTAACACTCTGATATACCCCACACCCCTCACTGTAACACTCTGATATACCCCACACCCCTCACTGTAACACTCTGATATACCCCACACCCCTCACTGTAACACTCTGATAGACCCCACACCCCTCACTGTAACACTCTGATATACTCCACACCCCTCACTGTATCACTGATATACCCCACACCCCTCACTGTAACACTCTGATATACCCCACACCCCTCATTGTAACACTCTGATATACCCCACACCCCTCACTGTAACACTCTGATATACCCCACACCCCTCACTGTAACACTCTGATATACCCCACACCCCTCACTGTAACACTCTGATATACCCCACACCCCTCACTGTAACACTCTGATATACCCCACACCCCTCACTGTAACACTCTGATATACCCCACACCCCTCACTGTAACACTCTGATATATCCCACACCCCTCACTGTAACACTCTGATATACCCCACACCCCTCACTGTAACACTCTGATATACCCCACACCCCTCACTGTAACACTCTGATATACCCCACACCCCTCACTGTAACACTCTGATATACCCCACACCCCTCACTGTAACACTCTGATATAAACCACACCCCTCACTGTAACACTCTGATATACCCCACACCCCTCACTGTAACACTCTGATATATCCCACACCGCTCACTGTAACACTCTGATACACCCCACACCCCTCACTGTAACACTCTGATATACCCCACACCCCTCACTGTAACACGCTGATATACCCCACACCCCTCACTGTAGCACACTGATATATCCCACACCCCTCTCTGTAATACTCTGATATACCCCACACCCCTCACTGTAACACTCTGATATACCCCACACCCCTCACTGTAACACTCTGATAGACCCCACACCCCTCACTGTAACACGCTGATATACCCCACACCCCTCACTGTAACACACTGATATATCCCACACCCCTCACTGTAACACTCTGTTATATCCCACACCCCTCACTGTAACACTCTGATATATCCCACAACCCTCACTGTAACACTCTGATATACCGCACACCCCTCACTGTAACACTCTGATATATCCCACACCCCTCACTGTAACACTCTGATATACCCCACACCCCTCACTGTAACACTCTGATATACCCCACACCCCTCACTGTAACACTCTGATATATCCCACACCACTCACTGTAACACTCTGATATATCCCACACCCCTCATTGTAACACTCCAATATACCCCACACCCCTCACTGTAACACTCTGATATACCCCACACCCCTCACTGTAACAGTCTGATATACCCCACACCCCCCACTGTAACACTCTGATATACCCCACACCCCTCACTGTAATACTCTGATATACCCACACCCCTCACTGGAACACTCTGATATACACCACACCCCTCACAGTAACACTCTGATATACCCCACACCCCTCACTGTAACACTCTGATATACCCCACACCCCTCACTGTAACACTCTGATATATCCCACACCCCTCACTGTAACACTCTGATATACCCCACACCCCTCACAGTAACACTCTGATATACACCACACCCCTCACTGTAACACTCTGATATATCCCACACCACTCACTGTAACACTCTGATATACCCCACACCCCTCACTGTAACACGCTGATATATCCCACACCCCTCACTGTAACACTCTGATATATCCCACACCCCTCACTGTAACACTCTGATATACCCCACACCCCTCACTGTAACACTCTGATATATCCCACACCCCTCACTGTAACACTCTGATATACCCCACACCCCTCACTGTAACACTCTGATATACGCCACACCCCTCACTGTAACACTGATATACCCCACACCCCTCACTGTAATACTCTGATATACCCCACACCCCTCACTGTAACACTCTGATATACCCCACACCCCTCACTGTAACACTCTGATATATCCCACACCCCTCACTGTAACACTCTGATATACCCCACACCCCTCACTGTAACACTCTGATATACCCCACACCCCTCACTGTAACACTCTGATATACACCACACCCCTCACTGTAACACTGATATACCCCACACCCCTCACTGTAACACTGATATACCCCACACCCCTCACTGTAACACTCTGATATAAACCACACCCCTCACTGTAACACTCTGATATACCCCAGACCCCTCACTGTAACACTCTGATATACACCACACCCCTCACTGTAACACTCTGATATACACCACAACCCCCACTGTAACACTCTGATATACACCACACCCCTCACTGTAACACTCTGATAAACCCCACACCCCTCACTGTAACACTCTGATATATCCCACACACCTCACTGCAACACTCTGATATACCCCACACCCCTCACTGTAACACTCTGATATACCGCACACCCCTCACTGTAACACTCTGATTTATCCCACACCCCTCACTGTAACACTCTGATATATCCCACACCCCTCACTGTAACACTCTGATATATCCCACACCGCTCACTGTAACACTCTGATACACCCCACACCCCTCACTGTAACACGCTGATATACCCCACACCCCTCACTGTAACACACTGATATACCCCACACCCCTCACTGTAACACTCTGATATACCGCACACCCCTCACTGTAACACTCTGATTTATCCCACACCCCTCACTGTAACACTCTGATATACCCCACACCCCTCACTGTAACACTCTGATATATCCCACACCGCTCACTGTAACACTCTGATACACCCCACACCCCTCACTGTAACACGCTGATATACCCCACACCCCTCACTGTAACACACTGATATATCCCACACCCCTCTCTGTAATACTCTGATATACCCCACACCCCTCACTGTAACACTCTGATATACCCCACACCTCTCACTGTTACACTCTGATATACCCCACACCCCTCACTGTAACACTCTGATATACCCCACACCCCTCACTGTAACACTCTGATATACCCCACACCCCTCACTGTAACACTCTGATATATCCCACAACCCTCACTGTAACACTCTGATATATCCCACACCCCTCACTGTAACACTGATATACCCCACACACCTTACTGTAACACTGATATACCCCACACCCCTCACTGTAACACTCTGTTATATCCCACACCCCTCACTGTAACACTCTGATATATGCCACAACCCTCACTGTAACACTCTGATATACCGCACACCCCTCACTGTAACACTCTGATATATCCCACACCCCTTACTGTAACACTGATATACCCCACACCCCTCACTGTAACACTCTGTTATATCCCACACCCCTCACTGTAACACTTTGATAAATGCCACAACCCTCACTGTAACACTCTGATATACCGCACACCCCTCACTGTAACACTCTGATATACCCCACACCCCTCACTGTAACACTCTGATATACCCCACACCCCTCACTGTAACACTCTGATATATCCCACACCCCTCACTGTAACACTCTGATATATCCCACACCCCTCATTGTAACACTCCAATATACCCCACACCCCTCACTGTAACACTCTGATATACCCCACACCCCTCACTGTAACAGTCTGATATACCCCACACCCCCCACTGTAACACTCTGATATACCCCACACCCCTCACTGGAACACTCTGATATACCCACACCCCTCACTGGAACACTCTGATATACACCACACCCCTCACAGTAACACTCTGATATACCCCACACCCCTCACTGTAACTCTCTGATATACCCCACACCCCTCACTGTAACACTCTGATAAATCCCACACCACTCACTGTAACACTCAGATATACCCCACACCCCTCACTGTAACACGCTGATATATCCCACACCCCTCACTGTAACTCTCTGATATATCCCACACCCCTCACTGTAACACTCTGATATACCCCACACCCCTCACTGTAACACTCTGATATATCCCACACCACTCACTGTAACACTCTGATATATCCCACACCCACCTCACTGTAACACTCTGATATACCCCACACCCCTCACTGTAACACTCTGATATACCCCACACCCCTCACTGTAACACTCTGATATATCCCACACCCACCTCACTGTAACACTCTGATATACCCCACACCCCTCACTGTAACACTCTGATATATCCCACACCCCTCACTGTAACACTCTGATATACCCCACACCCCTCACTGTAACACTCTGATATATCCCACACCCCTCACTGTAACACTCTGATATATCCCACACCCCTCACTGTAACACTCTGATATATCCCACACCCCTCACTGTAACACTGATATACCCCACACCCCTCACTGTAACACTCTGATACACCCCACACCCACCTCACTGTAACACTCTGATATACCCCACACCCCTCACTGTAACACTCTGTTATATCCCACACCCCTCACTTTAACACTCTGATATACCCCACACCCCTCACTGTAACACTCTGATATACCCCACACACCCCTCACTGTAACACTCTGATATACCCCACACCCCTCACTGTAACACTCTGATATACCCTACACCCCTCACTGTAACACTCTGATATCCCCCACACCCCTCACTGTAACACTGATATACCCCACACCCCTCACTGTAATACTCTGATATACCCCACACCCCTCACTGTAACACGCTGATATATCCCACACCCCTCACTGTAACACTCTGATATATCCCACACCCCTCACTGTAACACTCTGATATACCCCACACCCCTCACTGTAACACTCTGATATACCCCACACCCCTCACTGTAACACTCTGATATACCCCACACCCCTCACTGTAACACTCTGATATATCCCACACCCCTCACTGTAACACTCTGATATACCCCACACCCCTCACTGTAACACTCTGATATATCCCACACCCCTCACTGTAACACTCTGATATACCCCACACCCCTCACTGTAACACTCTGATATACCCCACACCCCTCACTGTAACACCCTGATATACCCCACACCCCTCACTGTAACACTCTGATATATCCCACACCCCTCACTGTAACACTCTGATATACCCCACACCCCTCACTGTAACACTGATATACCCCACTCCCCTCACTGTAACACTCTGATATACCCCACACCCCTCACTGTAACACTCTGATATATCCCACACCCCTCACTGTCACACTCTGATATACCCCACACCCCTCACTGTAACACTCTGATATACCCCACACCCCTCACTGTAACACTCTGATATACCCCACGCCCCTCACTGTAACACTGATATACCCCACACCCCTCACTGTAACACTCTGATATACCCCACACCCCTCACTGTAACACTCTGATATATCCCACACCCCTCACTGTAACACTCTGATATACCCCACACCCCTCACTGTAACACTCTGATATACCCCACACCCCTCACTGTAACACTCTGATATACCCCACACCCCTCACTGTAACACTCTGATATACCCCAGACCCCTCACTGTAACTCTCTGATATACCCCACACCCCTCACTGTAACACTCTGATATACCCCACGCCCCTCACTGTAACACTGATATACCCCACACCCCTCACTGTAACACTCTGATATACCCCACACCCCTCACTGTAACACTCTGATATACCTCACACCCCTCACTGTAACACACTGATATACCCCACACCCCTCACTGTAACACTCTGATATACCCCACACCCCTCACTGTAACACTCTGATATATCCCACACACCTCACTGTAACACTGATATACCCCACACCCCTCACTGTAACACTCTGATATCCCCCACACCCCTCACTGTAACACTCTGATATACCCCACACCCCTCACTGTAACACTCTGATATATCCCACACCCCTCACTGTAACACTCTGATATACCCCACACCCCTCACTGTAACACTCTGATATACCCCACACCCCTCACTGTAACACTCTGATATACCCCACGCCCCTCACTGTAACACTGATATACCCCACACCCCTCACTGTAACACACTGATATACCCCACACCCCTCACTGTAACACTGATATATCCCACACCCCTCACTGTAACACTCTGATATACCCCAGACCCCTCACTGTAACACTCTGATATACCCCACACCCCTCACTGTAACACTCTGATATACCCCACACCCCTCACTGTAACACTCTGATATACCCCACACCCCTCACTGTAACACTCTGATATACCCCACACCCCTCACTGTAACACTCTGATATATCCCACACCCCTCACTGTAACACTCTGATACACCCCACACCCCTCACTGTAACACTCTGATACACCCCACACCCCTCACTGTAACACTCTGATATACCCCACACCCCTCACTGTAACACTCTGATATACCCCACACCCCTCACTGTAACACTCTGATATACCCCACACCCCTCACTGTAACACTCTGATATACCCCACACCCCTCACTGTAACACTCTGATATACCCCACACCCCTCACTGTAACACTCTGATATACCCCACACCCCTCACTGTAACACTCTGATATACCCCACACCCCTCACTGTAACACTCTGATATACCCCAACCCCTCACTGTAACACTCTGATATATCCCACACTCCCTCCCTGTAACACTCTGATATACCCCACACCCCTCACTGTAACACTCTGATATATCCCACAGCCCTCACTGTAACACTCTGATATACCCCACACCCCTCACTGTAACACTGATATACCCCACACCCCTCACTGTAACACTCTGATATATCCCACACCCCTCACTGTAACACTCTGATATATCCCACACCCCTCACTGTAACACTCTGATATATCCCACACTCCCTCACTGTAACACTCTGATATACCCCACACCCCTCACTGTAACACTCTGATATACCCCACACCCCTCACTGTAACACTCTGATATACCCCACACCCCTCACTGTAACACTCTGATATACCCCACCCCCCTCACTGTAACACTCTGATATACCCCACACCCCTCACTGTAACACTGATATACCCCACACCCCTCACTGTAATACTCTGATATACCCCACACCCCTCACTGTAACACGCTGATATACCCCACACCCCTCACTGTAACACTCTGATATATCCCACACCCCTCACTGTAACACTCTGATATATCCTACACCCCTCACTGTAACACTCTGATATATCCCACACCCCTCACTGTAACACTCTGATATACCCCACACCCCTCACTGTAACACTCTGATATATCCCACACCACTCACTGTAACACTCTGATATACCCCACACCCCTCACTGTAACACTCTGATATACAACACACCCCTCACTGTAACACTCTGATATACCCCACACCCCTCACTGTAACACTCTGATATACCCCACACCCCTCACTGTAACACTCTGATATACCCCACACCCCTCACTGTAACACTCTGATATACACCACACCCCTCACTGTAACACTCTGATATATCCCACACACCTCACTGTAACTCTCCGATATACCCCACACCCCTCACTGTAACACTCTGATATATCCCACACCCCTCACTGTGACACTCTGATATACCCCACACCCCTCACTGTAACACTCTGATGGACCCCACACCCCTCACTGTAACACTCTGATATACCCCACACCCCTCACTGTAACACTCTGATATACCCCACACCCCTCACTGTAACACTCTGATAGACCCCACACCCCTCACTGTAACACTCTGATATACTCCACACCCCTCACTGTATCACTGATATACCCCACACCCCTCACTGTAACACTCTGATATACCCCACACCCCTCACTGTAACACTCTGATAGACCCCACACCCCTCACTGTAACACTCTGATATACTCCACACCCCTCACTGTATCACTGATATACCCCACACCCCTCACTGTAACACTCTGATATACTCCACACCCCTCACTGTATCACTGATATACCCCACACCCCTCACTGTAACACTCTGATATACCCCACACCCCTCATTGTAACACTCTGATATACCCCACACCCCTCACTGTAACACTCTGATATACCCCACACCCCTCACTGTAACACTCTGATATATCCCACACCCTTCACTGTAACACTCTGATATATCCCACACCCCTCACTGTGACACTCTGATATATCCCACACCCCTCACTGTAACACTCTGATATATCCCACACGCCTCACTGTAACACTGATATACCCCACACCCCTCACTGTAACACTCTGATATACCCCACACCCCTCACTGTAACACTCTGATGTACCCCACACCCCTCACTGTAACACTCTGATATACCCCACACCCCTCACTGTAACACTCTGATATACCCCACACCCCTCACTGTAACACTCTGATATACCCCACACCCCTCACTGTAACACTCTGATATACCCCACACCCCTCACTGTAACACTCTGATATATCCCACACCCCTCACTGTAACACTCTGATATACCCCACACCCCTCACTGTAACACTCTGATATACCCCACACCCCTCACTGTAACACTCTGATATACCCCACACCCCTCACTGTAACACTCTGATATACCCCACACCCCTCACTGTAACACTGATATACCCCACACCCCTCACTGTAACACTCTGATATACACCACACCCCTCACTGTAACACGCTGATATTCCCCAGACCCCTCACTGTAACACTCTGATATACCCCACACCCCTCACTGTAACACTCTGATATACACCACACCCCTCACTGTAACACTCTGATATACACCACAACCCCCACTGTAACACTCTGATATACACCACACCCCTCACTGTAACACTCTGATAAACCCCACACCCCTCACTGTAACACTCTGATATATCCCACACACCTCACTGTAACACTCTGATATACCCCACACCCCTCACTGTAACACTCTGATATACCCTACACCCCTCACTGTAACACTCTGATATATCCCACACCCCTCACTGTAACACTCTGATATACCCCACACCCCTCACTGTAACACTCTGATATATCCCACAACCCTCACTGTAACACTCTGATATACCGCACACCCCTCACTGTAACACTCTGATTTATCCCACACCCCTCACTGTAACACTCTGATATACCCCACACCCCTCACTGTAACACTCTGATATATCCCACACCGCTCACTGTAACACTCTGATACACCCCACACCCCTCACTGTAACACGCTGATATACCCCACACCCCTCACTGTAACACACTGATATATCCCACATCCCGCACTGTAATACTCTGATATACCCCACACCCCTCACTGTAACACTCTGATATATCCCACACCCCTCACTGTAATACTCTGATATACCCCACACCCCTCACTGTAACACTCTGATATATCCCACACCGCTCACTGTAACACTCTGATATACCCCACACCCCCTCACTGTAACACTCTGATATACCCCTCACTGTAACACTCTGATATATCCCACACCCCTCACTGTAACACTCTGATATATCCCACACCCCTCACTGTAACACTCTGATATACCCCACACCCCTCACTGTAACACTCTGATATAACCCACACCCCTCACTGTAACACTCTGTTATATCCCACACCCCTCACTGTAACACTCTGATATACCCCACACCCCTCACTGTAACACTCTGATATACCCCACACACCTTACTGTAACACTGATATACCCCACACCCCTCACTGTAACACTCTGTTATATCCCACACCCCTCACTGTAACACTCTGATATACCCCACACCCCTCACTGTAACACTCTGATATAACCCACACCCCTCACTGTAACACTCTGTTATATCCCACACCCCTCACTGTAACACTCTGATATACCCCACACCCCTCACTGTAACACTCTGATATATCCCACACCCCTCACTGTAACACTCTGATATATCCCACAACCCTCACTGTAACACTCTGATATACCGCACACCCCTCACTGCAACACTCTGATATATCCCACACCCCTCACTGTAACACTCTGATATACCCCACACCCCTCACTGTAACACTCTGATATACCCCACACCCCTCATTGTAACACTCCGATATACCCCACACCCCTCACTGTAACACTCTGATATACCCCACACCCCTCACTGTAACACTCTGATATACCCCACACCCCCCTCACTGTAACACTCTGATATACCCCACACCCCTCACTGTAACACTCTGATATACCCCACACCCCTCATTGTAACACTCCGATATACCCCACACCCCTCACTGTAACAGTCTGATATACCCCACACCCCCCACTGTAACACTCTGATATACCCCACACCCCTCACTGTAACACTGATATACCCCACACCCCTCACTGTAACACTGATATACCCCACACCCCTCACTGTAACACTCTGATATACCCCACACCCCTCACTGTAACACTGATATACCCCACACCCCTCACTGTAACACTCTGATATACCCCACACCCCTCACTGTAACACTCTGATATACCCCACACCCCTCACTGTAACACTCTGATATATCCCACACCACTCACTGTAACACTCTGATATACCCCACACCCCTCACTGTAACACGCTGATATATCCCACACCCCTCACTGTAACACTTTGATATACCCCACAGCCCTCACTGTAACAGTCTGATATATCCCACACCCCTCACTGGAACACTCTGATATATCCCACACCCCTCACTGTAACACTCTGATATACCCCACACCCCTCACTGTAACACTCTGATATATCCCACACCACTCACTGTAACACTCTGATATATCCCACACCCACCTCACTGTAACACTCTGATATACCCCACACCCCTCACTGTAACACTCTGATATACCCCACACCCCTCACTGTAACACTCTGATATACCCCACACCCCTCACTGTAACACTCTGATATACCCCACAACCCTCACTGTAACACTCTGTTATATCCCACACCCCTCACTGTAACACTCTGATATACCCCACACCCCTCACTGTAACACTCTGATATACACCACACCCCTCACTGTAACACTCTGATATATCCCACACCCCTCACTGTAACACTCTGATATACCCCACACCCCTCACTGTAACACTCTGATATACCCCACACCCCTCACTGTAACACTCTGATATACCCTACACCCCTCACTGTAACACTCTGATATACCCCACACCCCTCACCGTAACACTGATATACCCCACACCCCTCACTGTAATAGTCTGATATACCCCACACCCCTCACTGTAACACGCTGATATATCCCACACCCCTCACTGTAACACTCTGATATATCCCACACCCCTCACTGTAACACTCTGATATACCCCACACCCCTCACTGTAACACTCTGATATACCCCACACCCCTCACTGTAACACTCTGATATACCCCACACCCCTCACTGTAACACTCTGATATACCCCACACCCCTCACTGTAACACTCTGATATATCCTACACCCCTCACTGTAACACTCTGATATATCCCACACCCCTCACTGTAACACTCTGATATACCCCACACCCCTCACTGTAACACTCTGATATATCCCACACCACTCACTGTAACACTCTGATATACCCCACACCCCTCACTGTAACACGCTGATATATCCCACACCCCTCACTGTAACACTCTGATATATCCCACACCCCTCTCTGTAACACTCTGATATACCCCACACCCCTCACTGTAACACTCTGTTATACCCCACACCCCCTCACTGTAACACTCTGATACACCCCACACCCCGCACTGTAACACTCTGATATACCCCACACCCCTCACTGTAACACTCTGATATATCCCACACCACTCACTGTAACACTCTGATATACCCCACACCCCCCACTGTAACACGCTGATATATCCCACACCCCTCACTGTAACACTCTGATATATCCCACACCCCTCTCTGTAACACTCTGATATACCCCACACCACTCACTGTAACACTCTGTTATACCCCACACCCCCTCACTGTAACACTCTGATACACCCCACACCCCGCACTGTAACACTCTGATATACCCCACACCCCTCACTGTAACACTCTGATATATCCCACACCACTCACTGTAACACTCTGATATACCCCACACCCCCCACTGTAATACTCTGATATATCCCACACCACTCACTGTAACACTCTGATATACC
>NW_027591409.1:0-91082 GCF_964213995.1 Mustelus asterias | reverse complement strand
TGTTCCTGCTCCTTCCCGCTGCAGGTTGGACCCCCAGCCGGCTGCAGAGGGTCCGACCCTGGCCGTTTTGGCCCCCGTCGGTCGCTGCCTCCGCAACTTTGTCACCTTCAGCGACGACGCCACGTTCGAGCGGGCTTTCCCCCGGGCCCGCCCGCCCCGGGTGCCCGTCCGCGAGCTCTGCCCCGTCACCCACAAGCCGGCCCTCTACCGCGACCCCATCACCGACATCCCCTACGCCAACATCCGGGCCTTCAAGATCATCCGTGAGGCCTACAAAAAATACATCACCGCCCACGGGCTGCCCAACGCCGGGACCGGCACTGCCCAGGCCGAGCAGACCAGCCGCACCCGCCAGAAGATCATCATCAAGCAGGCCGTGCCCTCCAGCTGACCCCGCAGCGGGGAGGGGGGCCTGTACCTTTAAGACTCAGTCCGGGGAGTGGGCCTGTACCTTTAAGACCAACCCTGGGGAGAGAGCCTGTACCTTTAAGACTCTCTCCGATGAGGAGGCCTGTATCTTTAATAATATCTCCTGGGAGGAGGCCTGTACCTTTAAGACTCACTTCATGGAGGGGGCCAGTACCTTTAAGACCATACCCTGGGGAGAGGGCCTGTACCTTTCATACTAACTCCAGGTAAGGGGTCTGTACCTTTAAGACTTAACTCTGCAGAGTGAGCCTGTACCTTTAAGAGCCACTCCAGGGATGGCCCTGTGCCTTTAAGACCAGCTCCAAAGAAGGGGCCTGTATCTTTAAGACTTTAATTTAGGGAGGGGGCCTGTACCTTTAAGACCAATCCTGGGGAGGGGCCTGTAGCTTTAATACTAGCTCCGTAGTGGGGGCCTGTACCTTTAAGAGCTTCGGGGAGGAGGCCTGTATCTTTAAGATTCAACTCCGGGGCGGGGGCCTGTTTCTTTAAGAATATCGACGGTGAGGGGGCCTGTACCTTTAAGACAAGTTCCGCATTGCCTGAGCTTTCTGGGTGCTGGGAGTTTGACTTAACTTCCAGTCCCCGACTGCCAGCGAGGGGTGTGGGTGGGGGAACCGGGTGAATCTCCCTCGTTGCCCCCTCCCCACCCCACTAGTTAACAGCACGAGATCGCCAGCGATTACGGGGCGATTAATCCGAGCGTGCCCAGTTCAGAAAGCTCCCTCCGTTTCACACTCGGTGTTACGATGCACAGAGATCTCCGATTACAACGAGGCAGCAAGTCCCACAGAGTGAGAAGGAGCTCTGCACCTCATAAACTGCACTGAGACAGTTCAACTCCGTACCTGTCCTGGGAGTGTTTGATGGGGGACAGTGTAGAGGGAGCTTTACTCTGTATCTAACCCCGTGCTGTACCCTGTCCTGGGAGTGTTTGATGGGGGACAGTGTAGAGGGAGCTTTACTCTGTATCTAACCCCGTGCTGTACCTGTCCTGGGAGTGTTTGATGGGGGGGACAGTGTAGAGGGAGCTTTACTCTGTATCTAACCCCGTGCTGTACCTGTCCTGGGAGTGTTTGATGGGGGACAGTGTAGAGGGAGCTTTACTCTGTATCTAACCCCGTGCTGTACCTGCCCAAAGGAGATTTTTAAATAAAAATAAATAAGGATTGAGTCATTCTGGTAAAAGATTTGTTGAGATTTGTGTGTGGAACATTTTTTATTCAATGTCGATTTTGTCCTGTTGGTTTTATGAATTGTAGCAGGTTGTTGGAAAGGAATCGCTGGGAAACTGAACAGTCTCGGACTGAGACAGTGTGTTCTTAAGGTTAATAAACTCTGTAATTTCATTGTTTTGTCTTTCATGGATCTACCCCTCCCTATCTGTGGAATATCCAGCAACACTCCGCGATCTCCGCACCCCTCCGATTCCAGCAGCCGTGTGTACCATCTACAAGATGCCCCGCAGCGACTCACCAAGGCTCCTTCGACAGCACCTTCCAAACCCGCCACCTCTACCATCTAGAAGGACAAGGGGGGGCAGCAGACACATGGGGAACGCCCCCACCTGCAAGTTCCCCCTCCGAGCCACTCACCATCCCGACTGGGAAATATATCAGCCGTTCCTTCACTGTGGCTGGGGTCAAAATCCCGGAACTCCCTCCCTAACAGCACTGTGGGTGTACCTACCCCACACACAGGGACTGACTGATGTCCAATAACAATCCTGGAACTCCCTCCCTAACAGCACTGTGGGTGTACCTACCCCACACACAGGGACTGACTGATGTCCAATAACAATCCTGGAACTCCCTCCCTAACAGCACTGTGGGTGTACCTACCCCACACACGGGGACTGACTGATGTCCAATAATGTCCCCCTCTCTCTGCCTCTCTCTCTCTCTGCCTCTCTCTCTCTCTGCCTCTCTCTCTCTCTCTGCCTCTCTCTCTGCCTCTCTTTCTCTCTGCCACTCTCTCTGCTTCTCTCTCTCTCTGCCTACCTCTCTCTGCCTCCGTCTTCCTCTCTGCCTCTCTCTCTCTGCCTCCCTCCCTCTCTCTCTCTGCCTCCCTCCCTCTCTCTCTCTGCCTCCCTCCCTCTCTCTCTCTGCCTCCCTCTCTCTGTCTCCCTCCCTCTCTCTGCCTCCCCCCCTCTCTGCCTCCCTCCCTCTCTCTCTGCCTCCCCTCTCTCTCTCTGTCTCTCTGCCTCCCTCCCTCTCTCTCTGCCTCCCCCCTCTCTCTCTGGCTCTCCCTCCCTCTCTGACTCCCTCACCCTCTCTTTTTCACTCTCTCTGCCCTCTTTCCCCTTAAGACAGAGAAAGGTATGTTCTTGATCAGTAAGGGGTTCAAGGATTATGGGGAGAAGGCAGGAGAATGGGGATGAGAAAAATATCAGCCATGATATTAAAAACGGAGGTTAAAAACAGCGAGGTTATGTTGCAGCTGTATAAGGTGCTGGTGAGGCCACACCTGGAGTACTGTGTACAGTTTTGGTCTCCTTACTTGAGAGGATATACTGGCACTGGAGGGGGCGCAGAGGAGATTCACTAGGTTGATTCCGGAGTTGAGAGGGTTGGCTTATGAGGAGAGACTGAGTAGACTGGGGCTACACTCATTGGAATTCAGAAGTATCAGGGAGATCTTATAGAAACATATAAGATTATGAAGGGAACAGATAAGATAGAAGCAGGGAGGTTGTTTCTACTGGCGGGTGAAACTAGAACTAGGGGGCATGGCCTCAAAATAAGGGGAAGCAGATTTAGGACTGAGTTGAGGAGGAACTTCTTCACACAAAGGGTTGTGAATCTGTGGAACTCCCCGCCCAGTTGAGGCTACCTCATTGAATGTTTTTAATGCAAGGATAGATAGATTTTGGAACAGTAAAGGAATTGAGGGGAGCGGGCGGGTAAGTGGAGCTGAGTCCACGAAAAGATCAGCCGTGATCTTATTGAATGGCGGGGCAGGCTCGAGGGGCCAGATGGCCTACTCCTGCTCCTAGTTGTTATGGTCTAAGACGATGTTTAAAACTCACCTCTTTTATCAAGCTTGTGGCCGCCTGTTCCGATTATCTCCCCGCGTGTCTCGGAGGGGAGGGGGGGGGGGTCGAGTATTGTCAGAAAGTGCTGCTTTCTCGATGTACGTTCTGCCACTGTTCCGACGGAGAGTTGTCCCCGCTGACTCGCAGCCACACCATTCAGCCAGCAGGTGGCACGGTTTACACAGCATTGGCACCCAGCTGGTACTGCACAAGCTCACCAACCCTGCCAGGTGCCCATTTACCGCGGAAATCCTGCGTTACCTGCCTTGGGTTTTTACAGATCATCTTGTGTGGAGTGTGCACATTCTCCCCGTGTCTGCATGGGTTTCCTCCGGGTGCTCCGGTTTCCTCCCACAGTCCGAAAGACGGGCTGGTTGGGTGGATTAGCCGTGCTAAATTGCCCCTTAGTGTCCAAAGATGTGCTGGTTAGGGTGGATTGGCCATGCTAAATTGCCCCTTAGTGTCCAAAGATGTGCTGGTTAGGGTGGATTGGCCATGCTAAATTGTCCCTTAGTGTCCAAAGATGTGCAGGTTAGGTGGATTGGCCATGCTAAATTGCCCCTTAGTGTCCAAAGATGTGCTGGTTAGGGTGGATTGGCCATGCTAAATTGTCCCTTAGTGTCCAAAGATGTGCAGGTTAGGTGGATTGGCCATGCTAAACTGTCCCTTAGTGTCCAAAGATGTGCAGGTTAGGTGGATTGGCTATGCTAAGTTGCCTCTTAGTGTTCAAAGATGTGCAGGTTAGGTGGATTGGCCATGCTAAACTGTCCCTTAGTGTCCAAAGATGTGCGGGTTAGGTGGATTGGCCATGCTATAAGAAATAGGAGCAGGAGTAGGCCATCTAGCCTGCTCCGCCATTCAATAAGATCATGGCTGATCTGATAGTGGGTTCAGTTCCACTTACCCGCCCGCTCCCCATAACCCTTAATTCCCTTAATGGTTAAAAATCTATCTATCGGTGACTCAAACACATTTAATGAGGTAGCCTCTGCTGCTTCATTGGGCAGAGAATTCCAAAGATTCACTACCCTCTGGGAGAAGAAGTTCCTCCTCAACTCTGTTCTAAATTGACTCCCCCGTATTTTGAGGCTATGCCCCCTAGTTCTTGTTTCCATTGTAAGTGGAAATAACCTCGCTGCTTCTACCCTGTCTGGCCCCATCATTATCTTATATGTCTCTATAAGATCTCCCCTCAACCTTCTAAACTCCAACGAGTACAGGCCCAGTCTACTCGATCTCTCCTCATAAGCTAACCCCCTCATCTCCGGAATCAACCTGGTGAACCTTCTCTGTACCCCCTCCAAAGCGAATATATCCTTTCTTAAATAAGGGGACTAAAATTGACCCAGGTATCAGGGGGATTAGTGGGGTAAATATGTGGACTTACGGGAATGGGGGGGGGGGGGGGGGGGGATTGTGGTCAGTGCAGACTCGATGGGCCAAATAGCCTCCTCCTAACAAATGGGCGGCATTAGGGCACAGTGGGTTATCACTGCTGCCTCACAGCGCCAGGGACACCGGGTTCGATTCCCGGTTCGGGTCACTGTCTGTGCGGAGTCTGCACATTCTCCCCGTGTCTGCGTGGGTTTCCTCCGGATGCTCCGGTTTCCTCCCACAGTCTGAAAGACGTGCTGGTTAGGGTGGATTGGCCGTGCTAAATTCTCCCTCAGTGTTACCCGAACAGGACTGTGGCGACGAGGGGGATTTTCACAGTAACTTCATTGCAGTGGTAATGTAAGCTGACTTGTGACACTAATAAATAAGTAATTGTCCAACATTTGCAGGACAAAATTATCCATTTGCAACCCCCTTTCTGTGCCACATCTCTCCCTCAACGTCAGTAAAACGAAGGAGATTGTCACCGACTTCAGGAAGCGTAAAGGAGAACATGCCCCTGTCTACATCAATGGGGACGAAGTAGAAAGGGTCGAGAGCTTCAGGTTTTTAGGTGTCCAGATCACCAACAACCTGTCCTGGTCCCCCCCATACCGACACTATAGTTAAGAAAGCCCCACCAACGCCTCTACTTTCTCAGGAGACTAAGGAAATTTGGCATGTCCGCTACGACTCTCACCAACTTTTACAGATGCCCCATAGAAAGCATTCTTTCTGGTTGTATCACAGCTTGGTATGGGCTCCTGCTCTGCCCAAGACCGCAAGGAACTACAAAGGGTCGTGAATGTAGCCCAGTCCCATCACGCAAACCAGCTTCCCATCCATTGACTCTGTCTACACTTCCCGCTGCCATGGGAAAAGCAGCCAGCGTAATCGAGGACCCCCATACAACCCCAGACATACACTATGGGATAGAGTGAAAAGTATACGGACAAAGCACACCGTTCATAGAGTACATAGATTTGATTTATTATTGTCCCATGTATTGGGACACAGTAAAAAGTATTGTTTCCTGCGCGCTATACAGACAAAGCATACCATTCATAGAGAAGGAAAGGAGAGGGTGCAGAATGTAGCGTTACAGTCATAGCTAGGGTGTAGAGAAAGATCAACTTAATGCAAGGTAGGTCCATTCAAAAGTCTGACGGCAGCAGGGAAGAAGCTGTTCTTGAGTCAGTTGGTACGTGACCTCAGACTTTTGTATCTTTTTCCCGACGGAAGAAGGTGGAAGAGAGAATGTCCGGGGTTCGTGGGGGTCCTTGATTACGCTGGCTGCTTTTCCCGAGGCAGCGGGAAGTGTAGACAGAGTCAATGGATGGGAGGCTGGTTTGCGTGATGGGACTGGGCTACATTCACGACCCTTTGTAGTTCCTTGCGGTCTTGGGCAGAGCAGGAGCCCAGACCGAGCTGTGATACAACCAGAAAGAATGCTTTCTATGGCGCATCTGTAAAAGTTGGTGAGAGTCGTAACGGACATGCCAAATTTCCTCAGTCTCCTGAGAAAGTAGAGGCATTGGTGGGACTTCAAAGAGAGAGACAGGGAGACAGAGACACAGAGAGAGAGAGGTTTAGGGAGGGAATTCCAGAGTTTGGGCCCCCCAGGCAGCTGAAGGCACGGCCGCCAATGGCGGAGCGATGGGAATTGGGGAATACAGGATATCCCTGAGAGACCGGAATTGGAGGAGGTTACAGACATAGGGCGGGGTGTAGGGGCTGGAGGAGGTTACAGACATAGGGCGGGGTGTAGGGGCTGGAGGAGGTTACAGAGATAGGGACGGCAGTGTAGGGGCTGGAGGAGGTTACAGAGATAGGGAGGGGGTGTAGGGGCTGGAGGAGGTTACAGAGATAGGGAGGGGGGTGTAGGGGCTGGAGGAGGTTACAGAGATAGGGAGGGGGTGTAGGGGCTGGAGGAGGTTACAGAGATAGGGAGGGGGTGTAGGGGCTGGAGGAGGTTACAGAGATAGGGAGGGGGTGTAGGGGCTGGAGGAGGTTACAGAGATAGGGAGGGGGTGTAGGGGCTGGAGGAGGTTACAGAGATAGGGACGGCAGTGTAGGGGCTGGAGGAGGTTACAGAGATAGGGAGGGTGTGTAGGATCTGGAGGAGGTTACAGAGGTAGGGAGGGGGGCGTAGAGGGCTGGAGGAGGTTACAGAGAGAGGGCGGGTGTAGGGGGCTGGAGGAGGTTACAGACATAGGGAGGAGGTCTAGGGGCTGGAGGAGGTTACAGAGATAGGGAGGGTGTGTAGGATCTGGAGGAGGTTACAGAGGTAGGGGGTGCAGGGGCTGGAGGAGGTTACAGAGATAGGGAGGGGGCTGGAGGAGGTTACAGAGATTGGGAGGGGGTGTAGGGGCTGGAGGAGGTTACAGAGATAGGGAGGGGGTGGATGGGCTGGAGGAGGTTACAGAGATAGGGAGGGGGCTGGAGGAGGTGACAGACATAGGGAGGGTGTGCAGGATCTGGAGGAGGTTACAGAGGTAGGGGGTGTCGGTGCTGGAGGAGGTTACAGAGGTAGCGAGGGCAGTTTAGGGGCTGGAGGAGGTTACAGAGATAGGGAGGGGGTGTAGGGACTGGAGGAGGTTACAGAGATAGGGAGGGTGTGTAGTGGCTTGAGGAGGTTACAGAGATAGGGAGGGGGTGGATTGGCTGGAGGAGGTTACAGAGATAGGGAGGGGGTTGGAGGAGGTGACAGACATAGGGAGGGTGTGTAGGATCTGGAGGAGGTTACAGAGGTAGGGGTGTCGGGGCTGGAGGAGGTTACAGAGGTAGGGGGTGTCGGGGCTGGAGGAGGTTACAGAGATAGGGAGGGCAGTGTAGGGGCTGGAGGAAGTTGCAGAGAAAGGGAGGTGGTGTAGGGGCTGGAGGAGTTTACATAGATAGGGAGGTGGTGTAGGGACTGGAGGAGTTTACAGAGATAGGGAGTGGGTGTCGGGGCTGGAGGAGGTTACAGAGGCTTTCTATGGGGCATCTGTAAAAGTTGGTGAGAGTCGTAGCTGACATGCTGAATTTCCTTCGCCTCCTGAGAAAGTAGAGGCATTGGTGGGGCTTTCGTAACTATAGTGTCGGCATGGGGGGACCAGGAGAGGTTGTTGGTGATCTGGACACCTTGAAACCTGAAGCTCTCGACCATTTCCACTTCGTCCCTGTTGATGTTGACAGGCATGATGTGGAGATGCCGGCGTTGGACTGGGGTAAACACAGTAAGAAGTTTAACAACACCAGGTTAAAGTCCAACAGGTTTATTTGGTAGCAAAAGCCACACAAGCTTTCGGAGCTGCAAGCCCCTTCTTCAGGTGAGTGGGAATTCTGTTCACAAACAGAGCATATAAAGACACAAACTCAATTTACATGAATAATGGTTGGAATGCGAATACTTACAACTAATCTAGTCTTTAAGAAACAAAACAGCATGAGTGGAGAGAGCATCAAGACAGGCTAAAAAGATGTGTATTGTCTCTAGACAAGACAGCCAGTGAAACTCTGTGGGGGTTACAAATAGTGGGACATGAACCCAATATCCCGGTTGAGGCCGTCCCTGTGTGTGCGTGTCCCGCCAAGGCCATCCCTACACCCCCACTTCTTGTCTTCAAACAACCGCACAACCTCAAACAGACCATTGTCCGCAGCAAACTACCCAGCCTTCAGGAGAACAGTGACCATGACACCACACAACCCTGTCACAGCAACCTCTGCAAGACGTGCCGGATCATCGACACAGATGCCATCATCTCACGTGAGAACACCATCCACCAGGTACACGGTACATACTCTTGCAACTCGGCCAACGTTGTCTACCTGATACGCTGCAAGAAAGGATGTCCCGAGGCATGGTACATTGGGGAAACTATGCAGTCGCTGTGACAACGGATGAATGAACACCGCTCGACAATCACCAGGCAAGACTGTTCTCTTCCTGTTGGGGAGCACTTCAGCAGTCACGGGCATTCGGCCTCTGATATTCGGGTAAGCGTTCTCCAAGGCGGCCTTCGCGACACACAACGCAGAGTCGCTGAGCAGAAACTGATAGCCAAGTTCCGCACACACGAGGACGGCCTCAACCGGGATATTGGGTTCATGTCACACTATTTGTAACCCCCACAGAGTTTCACTGGCTGTCTTGTCTGGAGACAATACACATCTTTTTAGCCTGTCTTGATGCTCTCTCCACTCATGTTGTTTTGTTTCTTAAAGACTTGATTAGTTGTAAGTATTCGCATTCCAACCATTATTCATGTAAATTGAGTTTGTGTCTTTATATGCTCTGTTTGTGAACAGAATTCCCACTCACCTGAAGAAGGGGCTTGCAGCTCCGAAAGCCTGTGTGGCTTTTGCTACCAAATAAACCTGTTGGACTTTAACCTGGTGTTGTTAAACTTCTTACGATGTAGACAGGGGCATGTTCTCCTGAAGTCGATGACAATCTCCTTCGTTTTGTTGACATTGAGGGAGAGATTATTGTCACTGCACCAGTTCACCAGATTCCCTATCTCATTCCGTCTATCTGTCTCTGTCTTGTGGCCAAACAGGCCACCTTAGGATGGCGATTCGCAAGAGCATGCTGGGATAATTGGACAAGTACTGAAACAGAGAGGCTGCATTCATTGCCCATCCCTTGTTAAGAGTCAACCACATTGCTGTGGCTCTGGAGTCACATGTAGGCCAGACCGGGGTAAGGACGGCAGATTTCCTTCCCTAAAGGGAACCAGATGGGTTTTTCCGACAACGGGTCCTCAGTAGTTTCTTAATTCCAGATATTTTTTATTGAATTCAAATTCCACCATCTGCCGTGGCGGGATTCGAACCCGGGTCCCCAGAATATTAGCTGAGATTCTGGATTAATAGATAATATCACTAGGCCATCAGTTCACCGATCTCAGGGACAAAGGATACTGACTTGTTTACCAGACAGAGAGGCACCTTAACCCCTTATTTGGGAGGGAGGTATGTGATCTACGCACCTCTCCAGCACCTGCAGGGATGGCCATTGGGTACACACCCAGAGATCGGTGTGGCAGCACCTGATTGGACTCTAGCGATCAGCGTGATCAAGCCCTAATCGATTGATTGGTGATAACTAAAAAGGGCGTGAAATGAATGAGGTATAAAGGATCTGTCTACACTACCCGCTGCCTCGGGGAAAAGCAGCCAGCAGAATCGAGGACCCCCCCACGCGCCCCGGACATTCTCTCTTCCACCTTCTTCCGTCGAGAAAAATATACAAAAGTCTGAGGTTTTTCCCGGACAAATGTGAGGTAATGCATTTTGGAAGGTCTAATGCAGATGGGAAATATGCAGTAAATGGCAGAACCCTTAAGAGTATTGATGGGCAGAGGGATCTGGGTGTACAGGTACACAGGTCACTGAAAGTGGCAACGCAGGTGGAGAAGGTAGTCAAGAAGGCATACAGCATGCTTGCCTTCATCGGCCGGGGCATTGAGTTTAAAAATTGGCAAGTCATGTTGCAGCTTTATAGAACCTTAGTTAGGCCGCACTTGGAATAAAGTGTTCAATTCTGGTCGCCACACTACCAGAAGGATGTGGAGGCTTTGGAGAGGGTACAGAAAAGATTTACCAGGATGTTGCCTGGTATGGAGGGTATTAGCTATGAGGAGAGGTTGGAGAAACTTGGTTTGTTCTCACTGGAATGACAGAGGTTGAGGGGAGACCTGATAGAAGTCTACAAGATTATGAGGGGCATGGACAGAGTGGATAGTCAGAAGCTTTTTCTCAGGGTGGAAGAGTCAATTACTAGGGGGCACAGGTTTAAGGTGCGAGGGGCAAGGTTTAAAGGAGATGTACGAGGCAAGCCTTTTACACAGAGGGTGGTGGGTGCCTGGAACTCGTTGCCGGGGGAGGGAGTGGAAGCAGATATGGTCGTAACTTTTAAGGGGCGTCTGGACAAGTACATGAATAGGATGGGAATAGAGGGATACGGTCCCCGGAAGGGTAGGGGGTTTTAGTTCAGTCGGGCAGCATGGTCGGTGCAGGCTTGGAGGGCCGAAGGGCCTGTTCCTGTGCTGTAATTTTCTTTGTTCTTTCTCACGTACCGACCGACTCAAGAACAGCTTCTTCCCTGCTGCCGTCAGACTTTTGAATGGACCTACCTCGCATTAAGTTGATCTTTCTCTACACCCTAGCTATGACTGTGACACTACATTCTGCACTCTCTCCTTTCCTTCTCTATGAACGGTATGCTTTGTCTGTATAGCGCGCAAGAAACAATACTTTTCACTGTATCCCAACACATGTGACAATAATAAATCAAATCTATGTACCCTATGAATGGTATGCTTTGTCTATAGGAAAGGAGAGGGTGCAGAATGTAGTGTTACAGTCACAGCTAGGGTGTAGAGAAAGATCAACTTAATGCGAGGTAGGCCCATTCAAAAGTCTGACAGCAGCAGGGAAGAAGCTGTTCTTGAGTCGGTCGGTACGTGACCTCAGACTTTTCTATCTTTTTCCCGACGGAAGAAGGTGGAAGAGAGAATGTCCGGGGTGCGTGGGGGTCCTTGATTATGCCGGCTGCTTTTCCCGAGGCAGCGGGAAGTGTAGACAGAGTCAATGGATGGGAGGCTGGTTTGCGTGATGGATTGGGCTACATTCACGACCCTTTGTAGTTCCTTGCGGTCTTGGGCAGAGCAGGAGCCCAGACCAAGCTGTGATACAACCAGAAAGAATGCTTTCTATGGTGCATCTGTAAAAGTTGGAGAGAGTCGTAGCTGACATGTCTAATTGGTGTAGGAGGAAAGGGATTATTTCTTTGGGTGGACCACAAGCTTTTGGCTGGAACAGTTAATCCGCAAGTCCTGTGGCATGTCCAACCTTAGCCTCTGCTCCAATCTCCATCCTCAGTCTATCCAGAGCTCCCATTCATTCTTCAATAAAGACTCACACAGTCACCATCGAGAGTGTGTGACTCACAGGCAGTCATTCAGGGCTGGCCAGAATCACAGAAACCAAAGTGGGAAGCCACCCACAGTCGAGCAGTCAGACAGACCGCACTCTCTATTTAAACATCTAAGTTTCGCCCACCTCACTCCCCACGATTTTATGACCCCCTCTGCACCTTTAGGGACAGCACGGTGGCACAGTGGTTAGCACTGCTACCTCACAGCGCCAGGGACCCGGGTTTGATTCCCGGCTCGGGTCACTGTCTGTGCGGAGACTGCACGTTCTCCCCGTGTCTGCGTGGGTTTCCTCCGGGTGTTCCAGTTTCCCCAGTCCAAAGATGTGCAGGTTAGGTGGATTGGCCATGCTAAATTGCCCCTTAGTGTCCAAAGATGTGTAGGTTAGGTGGATTGGCCATGCTAAATTGCCCCTTAGTGTCCAAAGATGTGCAGGTTCGGTGGATTGGCCATGCTAAATTGCCCCTTAGTGTCCAAAGATGTGCAGGTTCGGTGGATTGGCCATACTAAATTGCCCCTTAGTGTCCAAAGATGTGCGGGTTAGATGGATTGGCCATGCTAAATTGCCCCTTAGTGTCCAAAGATGTGCGGGTTAGATGGATTGGCCATGCTAAATTGCCCCTTAGTGTCCAAAGACACTGGTTAGGGTGGATTGGCTGTGCTAAATTCTCCCTCAGTGTGCCCGAACAGGAGTGTGGCGACTAGGGGATTTTCACAGTAACTTCATTGCAGTGTTAATGTAAGCCGACTTGTGACACTAATAAGAAAACTTTAAATCTGGAAGGCGATGAGGGAATTCTTTGGGAGCGATGTCAGGGGATGACGATGTCGTGGTAACGTGACAGGACGAGTAATCCAGAGGCTGACGCTCTGGGGGAAGAGAGACACGGGTTCGAATCCCACCCTGGGTGGGAATTTAAATCCAATTAATAAAACATGGGATTGAGAGTGAGTCTCGGTAACGGCGACCGTGACAACGATCATTGATTGTCGTAAAATAATAAACCCATCTGGTTCACTAATGTCCCCTTTCGGGAAGGAAATCTGCCGCCCTAACCCCGGTCTCCCAGACCCGCCCCCGACACACACGGCAATGCGGTTGACTCTTTACTGCCCCCCTCTGACCAAGCGAGACACTACGTTCAAGGGGCAATTAGGGGTGACCCCAGAGACGCCCCCACATCCCTGTGAAAGAATTAATATAAAATGTAGGTTGCAGCCAACCTCCTGAAGGGGAGAGGTGGAGAGGTTCAGGGAGGGAATTCCAGAGCTTAGGGCCCCCCGGGCAGCTGAAGGCACGGCCGCCAATGGCGGAGCGATGGGAATCGGGGGATGCTCGAGAGGCCGGAATTGGAGGAGCGCAGAGATCTCGGAGGGTTGTAGGGGCTGGAGGAGGTTACAGAGATAGGGAGGGGGTGTAGGGGCTGGAGGAGGTTACAGAGATAGGGAGGGGGGTGTAGGGGCTGGAGGAGGTTACAGAGATAGGGAGGGGGGTGTAGGTGCTGGAGGAGGTTACAGAGATAGGGAGGGGGTGTAGGGGCTGGAGGAGGTCACAGAGATAGGGAGGGGGTGTTGGGGGCTGGAGGAGGTTGCAGAGATAGGGAGGGGGTGTAGGGGCTGGAGGAGGTTACAGAGATAGGGAGGGGGGTGTAGGGGCTGGAGGAGGTTACAGAGATAGGGAGGGGGGTGTAGGTGCTGGAGGAGGTTACAGAGATAGGGAGGGGGTGTAGGGGCTGGAGGAGGTCACAGAGATAGGGAGGGGGTGTTGGGGGCTGGAGGAGGTTGCAGAGATAGGGAGGGGGTGTTGGGGGCTGGAGGAGGTTACAGAGATAGGGAGGGGGTGTCGGGGCTGGAGGAGGTTACAGAGATAGGGAGGGGGTGTTGGGGGCTGGGGTGGTTACAGAGATAGGGAGGGGGTGTAGGGGCTGGAGGAGGTTACAGAGATAGGGAGGAGGGTGTAGGGGCTGGAGGAGGTTACAGAGATAGGGAGGGGGTGTTGGGGCTGGAGGGGGTTACAGAGATAGGGAGGGGGGTGTAGGGGCTGGAGGAGGTTACAGAGATAGGGAGGGGGGTGGAGGGGCTGGAGGAGGTTACAGAGATAGGGAGGGGTTGTAGGGGGCTTGAGGGGGTTACAGGGATAGGGAGTGGGGTGGAGGGGCTGGAGGAGGTTACAGAGATAGGGAGGGGGTGTAGGGGCTGGAGGAGGTTACAGAGATAGGGAGGGGGTGTAGGGGCTGGAGGAGGTTACAGAGATAGGGAGGGGGTGTTGGGGCTGGAGGGGGTTACAGAGATAGGGAGGGGGGTGTAGGGGCTGGAGGAGGTTATAGAGATAGGGAGGGGGTGTAGGGGGCGGGAGGAGGTTACAGAGATAGGGAGGGGGTGTTGGGGCTGGAGGGGGTTACAGAGATAGGGAGGGGGGTGTAGGGGCTGGAGGAGGTTATAGAGATAGGGAGGGGGTGTAGGGGGCGGGAGGAGGTTACAGAGATAGGGAGGGGGGTGGAGGGGCTGGAGGAGGTTACAGAGATAGGGAGGGGGTGTAGGGGCTGGAGGAGGTTACAGAGATAGGGAGGGGGTGTAGGGGCTGGAGGGGGTTACAGAGATAGGGAGGGGGTGTAGGGGCTGGAGGAGGTTACAGAGATAGGGAGGGGGTGTAGGGGCTGGAGGAGGTTACAGAGATAGGGAGGGGGTGTAGGGGCTGGAGGAGGTTACGGAGATAGGGAGGGGGTGTAGGGGCTGGAGGAGGTTACAGAGATAGGGAGGGGGTGTAGGGGCTGGAGGAGGTTACCGAGATAGGGAGGGGGTGAGGAGGCACGAGACACTTTGAGGCGAACGTGCCACCTCGTGAATGTTTAAGAGCATTAAGGGGATAAGGAAAATCCGCTTTATGTTAGAAAATGTTAAAATCTCTGAAGTATTTTAATCTCCAGACACCGTGAATTTTGACCCTTTCCCAACTGTGTGACTTTCCACAGATAAAACCGTAATTTTCACCTACTCCCCGCCTCAGCACTGACCCTCCCACAGTGCGGTGCTCCCTCAGCACCGACCCTCCCACAGTGCGGCGCTCCCTCAGCACTGACCCTCCCACAGTGCGGTGCTCCCTCAGCACCGACCCTCCCACAGTGCGGCGCTCCCTCAGCACTGACCCTCCCACAGTGCGGCGCTCCCTCAGCACTGACCCTCCCACAGTGCGGCGCTCCCTCAGCACTGACCCTCCCACAGTGCGGCGCTCCCTCAGCACCGACCTTCCCACAGTGCAGCGCTCCCTCAGCACTGACCCTCCCACAGTGCGGCACTCCCTCAGCACTGACCCTCCCACAGTGCGGCGCTCCCTCAGCACTGACCCTCCCACAGTGCGGCACTCCCTCAGCACCGACCCTCCCACAGTGCGGCGCTCCCTCAGCACTGACCCTCCCACAGTGCGGCGCTCCCTCAGCACTGACCCTCCCACAGTGCGGCGCTCCCTCAGCACTGACCCTCCCACAGTGCGATGCTCCCTCAGCACTGACCCTCCCACAGTGCGGCTCTCCCTCAGCACTGACCCTCCCACAGTGCGGCGCTCCCTCAGCACCGACCCTCCCACAGTGCGACGCTCCCTCAGCACCGACCCTCCCACAGTGCGGCGCTCCCTCAGCACTACCCTCCCACAGTGCGGCGCTCCCTCAGCACTGACCCTCCCACAGTGTGGCGCCTCCTCAGCACCGACCCTCCCACAGTGCGGCTCTCCCTCAGCACTGACCCTCCCACAGTGCGGCGCTCCCTCAGCACTGACCCTCCCACAGTGCGGCGCTCCCTCAGCACCGACCCTCCCACAGTGCGGCACTCCCTCAGCACCGACCCTCCCACAGTGCGGAGCTCCCTCAGCACTGACCCTCCCACAGTGCGGCGCTCCCTCAGCACTGGGACCGACATCTCGAATTCTGCGCGCAGTTCTCCAGAGTTGCCCCCGCTCCCCATCCAAGACAAGAGTCGAGGAACGCTCCCCGAGTCAGGTTAGTGCTGAGGGAGCCTCCAGTGACTCTCACCTCAGTCCAATCTTAACGGTGGAAAGCTCGGAGGCTACGCGTGGGTTGACTTGACATGGTGGGAATTCCCCTTCTGGGCTTGATGCCGTGAATACAGAAATGACCTGGCATCGACAAAGGCAGGGGCAACTGGCACGGGGGTGTGGGTGTGGGGTAGGTGGGGGAGTGGGTTTGACAAGGTGGGGGAAGCACGCAGCAAGGTCCACCTTAACAGAGCCATTCCACCTTAAGATGCCAGGGATGGATTAAGGAACGGGGCCAGCCTTGGTCGGAGTGTTTGGAATGCGAGACGGAGGGGGGTGTGGAGACGGCAGTATTCACACGGCCACCTGTGATCAGAGCCGGACGCCTGACTCTCTCTCTCTCTCTCTCTCTGCAGGTACAGCGATGAAGATGTTGGCAGCAGGCAGAGTCTTGGCTCTCGGTGGGGTGTTTCTACTACTTTGGGGTGCCGGGCAGTCGGACCAAGGGACGGGCGGTAAGTCGAGTCTCCCACCGCCACTTCCACAGACCCATCCGCGAGCTAGACAAACATTCACCCTGCTCGCCACGCCGGACAATGCCTAACCCTAATCCAAACCCTAACCCTAACCCTAACCCAAAGCCTAACACTAACCCAAACCGTAATGCAAACGCTAACCCTAACCCGAAGCCTAACCCCCCCCCCCCCCCCGACTTCCACAGACCCATCCGCGAGCTGGACAAGCATTCACCCTGCTCGCCACGCCGACCAATGCCTAATCCAAACCCAAACCCTAACCCAAACCGTAACGCTAACCCTAACCCTAAGCCTAACACTAACCTTAACACTAACCCTAAACATAACGCTAACGCTAACTCTTACCCTAACCCTAACCTTGACCCCAACCCTGACCCGAATGCCTCATCCTAATCCGAATTCTAACCATAATGTTAAACCTAACTCTAAACCCAACACTAACTCTAACTCTAACCGTAACTCTAACCCTAACCCAACCTTAACCCTAACCCTAACCCATAACCCTAACCGTAACTCTAACCCTAACCGTAACTCTAACCCTAACCCAACCTTAACCCTAACCCATAACCCTAACCGTAACTCTAACCCTAACCCAACCTTAACCCTAACCCATAATCCTAACCCTAACCCATAACCCTAACCGTAACTCTAACCCCAACCCTAACCCTAACTCGAACCCCATACTATGCTTAACACTAACCCTAAACCTAATCCTAACCCTAATTCTAACCCTCGCCCTAATACCTGATGCCTAACCCTCACCAAAACTGACCCTAATCCTAAACCTAACCCTTACCTTAAACTTAACCCTAACCCTGACCCTGACCCTAACCCTAACCGTCTGCCAGTCAGTTGTTCCTCCGATCTCTCTCTTTTTGCTGGGGACTAGTGGACACTTCTGCCCGGCGGCTGTTGGGGGGCCGGGGGGGGGGGGGGGGGGGGGGCGGGGGAGTGGTATCAACGATTATTCAACTGTGGGAGGCATCACTCCACCCGAAAGATGCGGGCACGAGCTTCCGATTCCCCAATCTCTTCCCGTGCTAAGGCAGAATTTTGTAACTCCTGTTTTTTGCTAAGACACCCCATGAAGGAGCTGCGCTCCGAAAGCTCGAGATTCCAAATAAACCTGTTGGACTTTAACCTGGGTGTTGTGAGACTTCTTACTGTTGTTTTAACGCCTCTTTGGCAAGGCGAAGAAGTTTCCTTTTCTTTGCTCGGTTGCGTGTAGTGACGGCTTTCAACTCAACTGACGCTAGCTAATCGCTCCCGGAACGGGTCGTCAGTCCGTCACCCCAGGAGGGGGAGCTTATAGCTCGGGGGGGTGAGGAGGGGGGCCTTCTGGCTCAGAGATAGGGACGCTAACTCCCCCACCCACTGCGCACACCCGCCCCCCCCTCCCCCAGGGTGTACGATTAGAGGTGACATTCCTTTTCCCATCACCACCTCCTCCCTCCCCAACTCCCACCCTACTGCGTCTCCCCCACGCACCCACCACCCCCCCAGGTTGACCATCTCCTCCAAACTCCCCCACACTGTGGGGTGGAGATTAACTGTGGGCCGCAATGTGTCCCCCCCTCTCCCCTCCATTACAGAACAATCGCTGCAATCCCAATCCTGCTGCCTTTCCCGTAATTCCAGGTCGAGAGGTGGGGATGTGTTTTGGTGTCGAGGGTTTTTTGGGAGAGGATAAGGAAGCTTTGTCTGTCGGGCTGCGGGGATTTCTGGACTAACCTTGATGACAGCGATGCCTTTAATATCTCCGCCAGGCGAGACAGCGAGGCACGGGGCCTGTTCCCTTCGCCCCGCTCCTGCCAGGCGCTAATCCGGTGAATGCTTGTTGCTCTGTGGTTGTTCGCAGTCATCTCATTATCCTGTCCCTTCCCAAAGCCTCCTCAGCTTCCCAAATCTGACAGCTTCCAGCCACGGGCTCCTGTGGGTAACTCTGTGTGTGTGTCTGTCTGTCTGTCTGTGTGTCTCTCTTTCTCTGTCTCTCTCTCTCTCTGTCTCTCTCTCTGTCTCTCTCCCTGTCTCTCTGTCTCTGTCTCTCTCTCTTTCTATCTCTCTCTCTCTCTGTCTCTCCCTCTCTCTCTGTCTCTCCCTCTCTCTCTGTCTCTCTCTCTCTCTCTGTCTCTCTCTCTCTCTCTCTCTGTCTCTCTCTCTTTGTCTTTCTCTGTCTCCCTCTCTCTACCTCTGTCTTCCTCTCTCTCCCGCTCTCTCTGTCTCTCTCTCTCTCTTTCTGTCTCTCTCTCTCTGTCTCTCTCTGTCAGTCTCTCTCTCTCTCTCCCTCTCTCTTTCTTTCTCTCTCTCTCCCTCTGTCTTTCTCCCACTCTGTCTGTCTCTCTCTCTCTGTCTCTCTCTCTCTCTCTGTGTCTCTCTCTCTCTGTCTCTCTCTCTCTCTCTGTCTCTCTCTCTTTGTCTTTCTCTGTCTCCCTCTCTCTACCTCTGTCTTCCTCTCTCTCCCGCTCTCTCTCTTTCTGTCTCTCTCTCTCTGTCTCTCTCTCTCTGTCTCTCTCTCTCTCTCTGTGTCTCTCTCTCTCTGTCTCTCTTTCTGTCTCTCTCTCTCTGTCTCTCTCCCCCACCCCTTCCCCCCCTCTCCCCACCCCCCTCCCCCACCCCCTCCCCCCTCTCCCCCCCACCCCTCCCCCCCCACCCCTCTCTCCCTGCCCCCCCTCCCCCACCCCCTCCCCCCTCTCTCCCAACCTCCCTCCCCACCCCCTCTCTCCCCCACCCCCTCCCCCCTCTCCCCACCCCCCTCCCCCACCCCCTCTCTCCCCCACCCCTCCCCCCTCTCTCCCCACCCCCCTCCCCCACCCCCTCCCCCCTCTCTCCCAACCCCCCTCCCCCACCCCCTCTCTCCTCCACCCCCTCTCCCCTCTCTCCCCCACCCCCTCCCCCCTCTCTCCCCACCCCCCCTCCCAATATCGTACCCAATATTGCGCCTTCCCTCCGCCAACACCTGTGACTGTAACACTACATTCTGCACCCTCTCCTTTCCTTCTCCCCTCTGTACTCTATGAACGGTATGCTTTGTCTGTGTAGCGCGCAAGAAACAATACCTTTCACTGTACCTCTACCATCTAGAAGGACAAGGGAAGGGCAGCAGACACATGGGGAACAGCACCACCTGCAAGTTCCCCCTCCGAGCCACTCGCCATCCGGACTGGGAAATACATTTGATTTGATTTATTATTGTCACATGTATTGGGATACAGTGAAAAGTATTGTTTCTTGCGCCCTATACAGACAAAGCATACCGTTCATAGAGAAGGAAAGGAGAGGGTGCAGAATGTAGCGTTACAGTCATAGCTAGGGTGTAGAGAAAGATCAACTTAATGCGAGGTCGGTCCATTCAAAAGTCTGACAGCAGCAGGGAAGAAGCTGATCTTGAGTCGGTCGGTGCGTGACCTCAGACTTTTGTATCTTTTTCCTGACGGAAGAAGGTGGAAGAGAGAATGTCCGGGGTGCGTGGGGGTCCTTGATTATGCTGGCTGCTTTTCCCGAGGCAGCGGGAAGTGTAGACAGAGTCAATGGATGGGAGGCTGGTTTGCGTGATGGGACTGGGCTACATTCACGACCCTTTGTAGTTCCTTGCGGTCTTGGGCAGAGCAGGAGCCCAGACCGAGCTGTGATACATCTGGAAAGGATGCTTTCTATGGCGCATCTGTAAAAGTTGGTGAGAGTTGTAGCGGACATGCCAAATTTCCTTAGTCTTCTGAGAAAGTAGAGGCGTTGGTGGGGCTTTCTTAACTATAGTGTCGGCATGGGGGGGACCAGGACAGGATGTTGGTGATCTGGACACCTAAAAACTTGAACCTCTCGACCCTTTCCACTTCATCCCCGTTGATGTAGACAGGGGCATGTTCTCCTTTACGCTTCCTGAAGGCGATGACAATCTCCTTCGTTTTGTTGACATTGAGGGAGAGATTATTGTTGCTGCACCAGTTCACCAGATTCTCGATCTCATTCCTGTACTCTGTCTCTTCATTGTTTGAGATCCGACCCACTGACGGTGGTGTCGTCAGCAAACTTGAAAATCAAAGAGTTCCCCTCATCTTTGATTGGAACATCTTAGATTTATTTGTTCAGGGTTATACGTTATTGTGGTTGTTTTGTATTTGTTAGTAATTGATAAAAGTTCTTGCTAATTTAAGGTAAAGCTCGGCACAACATCGTGGGCCGAAGGGCCTGTTCTGTGCTGTACTGTTCTATGTTCTAAGTTCTAATTTTCTTACTGTACATGTTAACTATATTCTTAAATAAACGTTGTTTGGTAAAAGCTCCCTAGTGGGTCATTGGAATCATACCTGAAGTAAGTCTCATGCTATATCCCAGCCAAATTCAAACTTCTGATCCAGGTGGGCTTCATGAAACACTGTGGAGTTACTGATCTGAACCATAGCACATTCAATCAGTTTATTATATCCTTTTTTTTCCTGCACAGGTTCTCACTGGACTTATGAAGGTAAGCTCTTTCCCAAAAGGGATTTTAATCATTTACTCCAATTCCATTATGTTATCCTTCCTCCAAACACCCCCCTGTCCCCCCGACCTGAGAGGGAATTGAATAGTCCATCTTGCATTGTATCACCATCCATTTACTGTCAATCGGGCTTTACTCTGTATCTAACCCCGTGCTGTACCTGCCTGGGAGTGTTTGATGGGGACAGTGTAGATGGAGCTTTACTCTGTATCTAACCCCGTGCTGTACCTGTCCTGGGAGTGTTTGATGGGGGACAGTGTAGAGGGAGCTTTACTCTGTATCTAACCCCGTGCTGTACCTGTCCTGGGAGTGTTTGATGGGGGACAGTGTAGAGGGAGCTTTACTCTGTATCTAACCCCGTGCTGTACCTGTCCTGGGAGTGTTTGATGGGGGATAGTGTAGAGGGAGCTTTACTCTGTATCTAACCCCGTGCTGTACCTGTCCTGGGAGTGTTTGATGGGGGACAGTGTAGAGGGAGCTTTACTCTGTATCTAACCCCGTGCTGTACCTGTCCCGGGAGTGTTTGATGGGGGACAGTGTAGAGGGAGCTTTACTCTGTATCTAACCCCGTGCTGTACCTGTCCTGGGAGTGTTTGATGGGGGACAGTGTAGAGGGAGCTTTACTCTGTATCTAACCCCGTGCTGTACCTGTCCTGGGAGTGTTTGATGGGGGACAGTGTAGAGGGAGCTTTACTCTGTATCTAACCCCGTGCTGTACCTGTCCTGGGAGTGTTTGATGGGGGCCAGTGTAGAGGGAGCTTTACTCTGTATCTAACCCCGTGCTGTACCTGCCCTGGGAGTGTTTGATGGGGGAACAGTGTAGAGGGAGCTTTACTCTGTATCTAACCCCGTGCTGTACCTGTCCTGGGAGTGTTTGACGGGGGACAGTGTAGAGGGACTTTTACTTTGTATCTAACCCCGTGCTGTACCTGTCCTGGGAGTGTTTGATGGGGACAGTGTAGAGGGAACTTTACTCTGTATCTAACCCCGTGATGTACCTGTCCTGGGAGTGTTTGATAGGAGACGGTGTAGAGGAAGCTTTACTTTGTATCTAAACCCGTGCTGTACCAGATCTGAGATAGAGGGTATAGGGTTGGAGGAGGTTACAGAGATAGGGAGGGAGTGTAGGGTTTGGGGGGGGGGGTTACAGAGATAGGAAGGGGGTGCAGGGGCTGGAGGAGGTTACAGAGATGGGGGAGTGTAGGGGCTGGAGTAGTTTATAGATGTAGGGAGGGAGTACAGGGGCTAGTAGAGTTTACAGAGAAAGGAAGGGGGTGTGGGGACTGGAGGAGGTTACAGAGATAGGAAGGGTGTGTAGGGGCTGGAGAAGGTTACAGAGATAGGGAGGGGGTGTAGGGGCTGGAGGTGGTTACAGAGATAGGGAGGGGGTATAGGGGCTGGAGGTGGTTACAGAGATAGGGAGGGGGTGTAGGGTTGGAGGAGGTTACGGAGATAGGGAGTGGGGTGCAGGGACTGGAGGAGGTTACAGAGATAGGGAAGGGGTGTAGGGACTGGAGGAGGTTACAGAGATTGGGAGGGGTTGTAGGGCTGGAGGAGGTTACAGAGATAGGGAGGGAGGTGTCGGGACTGGAGGAGGTTACAGAGATGGGGAGGGGGTTGTAGGGGTTACGCACCCTTGTCGAATTCCTGTCTCTACTCAATCCAGGCGCCCAGGGTCCGGAGTTCTGGAAAAAGGATTATCCGCACTGTGGCCAAGAGTCCCAGTCGCCAATCAACATCGACACTGAGGTCGTGACCTTTGCCCCCTCCCTCAAAGACATCCAATTGGCCGGATACAGGAAACCCAACATCTCCTCCTTCAGTCTCTCCAATAATGGCCACACGGGTAAGCGTCGCCTCGGGGCAGCATTCCGAATTCCAGATCCCCTTTCCCACTTCGTATTCCCACTGGGAAGAGCCACGCCAAACTGGGATGAAGTTTATTTATTAGTGTCACAAGTCGGCTTACATTAACACTGCAATAAAGTTACTGTGAAAATCCCCTCGTCGCCACACTCCGGCGCCTGTTCGGGGAACACTAAGGGACAATTTAGCACGGCCAATCCACCTAACCCGCACATCTTTGGACACTAAGGAACAATTTAGCACGGCCAATCCACCTAACCCGCACATCTTTGGACACTAAGGGACAATTTAGCATGGCCAATCCACCTAACCCGCACATCTTTGGACACTAAGGAACAATTTAGCATGGCCAATCCACCTAACCCGCACATCTTTGGACACTAAGGGGCAATTTAGCTTGGCCAATTCACCTAACCTACACATCTTTGGACATTAAGGGGCAATTTAGCATGGCCAATCCACCTAACCTGCACATCTTTGGACACTAAGGGACAATTTAGCACGGCCAATCCACCTAACCCGCACATCTTTGGACACTAAGGAACAATTTAGCATGGCCAATCCACCTAACCCGCACATCTTTGGACACTAAGGGACAATTTAGCAAGGCCAATCCACCTAACCCGCACATCTTTGGACACTAAGGAACAATTTAGCATGGCCAATTCACCTAACCTACACATCTTTGGACATTAAGGGGCAATTTAGCATGGCCAATCCACCTAACCTGCACATCTTTGGACACCAAGGGACAATTTAGCATAGCCAATTCACCTAACCTACACATCTTTGGACACTAAGGGACAATTTAGCACGGCCAATCCACCTAACCCGCACATCTTTGGACACTAAGGAACAATTTAGCATGGCCAATCCACCTAACCCGCACATCTTTGGACACTAAGGGACAATTTAGCACGGCCAATCCACCTAACCCGCACATCTTTGGACACTAAGGAACAATTTAGCATGGCCAATCCACCTAACCCGCACATCTTTGGACACTAAGGGGCAATTTAGCTTGGCCAATTCACCTAACCTACACATCTTTGGACATTAAGGGGCAATTTAGCATGGCCAATCCACCTAACCTGCACATCTTTGGACACCAAGGGACAATTTAGCATAGCCAATTCACCTAACCTACACATCTTTGGACATTAAGGGGCAATTTAGCATGGCCAATCCACCTAACCTGCACATCTTTGGACACCAAGGGACAATTTAGCATAGCCAATCCACCTAACCTGCACATCTTTGGACACCAAGGGACAATTTAGCATGGCCAATCCACCTAACCTGTACATCTTTGGACACTAAGGAACAATTTAGCATGGCCAATCCACCTAACCCGCACATCTTTGGACACTAAGGGGCAATTTAGCATGGCCAATCCACCTAACGTGCACATCTTTGGACACTAAGGGACAATTTAGCACGGCCAATCCACCTAACCCGCACATCTTTGGACACTAAGGGGCAATTTAGCTTGGCCAATTCACCTAACCTACACATCTTTGGACATTAAGGGGCAATTTAGCATGGCCAATCCCCCTAACCTGCACATCTTTGGATATGGGGGGGAAGGGGTGGGATCAGGATATTGAATTCGATGATCAGCCATGATCAAAATGAATGGCGGAGCAAGCTGGAAGGGCTGAATGGCCTCCTCCTGCTGCTAGTTTCTAAATTTCTAGTGATGATCCCACTGGGTGATTGTCTCCCCGATACGAGGTGATGGGTGTCCAGAACTTTAATTTTTTTTTGATTTGATTTATTATTGTCCCATGTATTGGGATACAGTGAAAAGTACTGTTTCTTGCGCGCTATACAGACAAAGCATACCGTTCATAGAGAAGGAAAGGAGAGGGTGCAGAATGTAGTGTTACAGTAACAGCTAGGGTGTAGAGAAAGATCAACTCAATGTGAGGTCGGTCCATTCAAAATTCTGACGGCAGCAGGGAAGAAGCTGTTCTTGAGTCGGTCGGTACGTGACCTCAGACTTTTGTATCTTTTTCCCGACGGAAGAAGGTGGAAGAGAGAATGTCCGGGGTGCGTGAGGGGTCCTTGATTATGCTGGCTGCTTTTCCCGAGGCAGCGGGAAGTGTAGACAGAGTCAATGGATGGGAGGCTGGTTTGCGTGATGGATTGGGCTACATTCACGACCTTTTGTAGATCCTTGCGGTCTTGGGCAGAGCAGGAGCCCAGACCAAGCTGTGATACAACCAGAAAGAATGCTTTCTATGGTGCATCTGTAAAAGTTGGTGAGAGTTGTAGCGGACATGCCAAATTTCCTTCGTCTTCTGAGAAAGTAGAGGTGTTGGTGAGCTTTCTTAACTATAGTGTCGGCGCGGGGGGACCAGGACAGGTTGTTGGTGATCTGGACACCTAAAAACTTGAACTTGCTGATGTGTGGAGGGGGAGTGAGGTGTGATATGTGTAAATCTACGTTCCTCTGACGCCAACGTGACGAAGCTGTTCTCTCCTCCCCAACAGTGCAGTTGGATTTACCTTCCTCCATGTGCATCGCCAGTCTCTCCTCGCGATACTCGGCCGCGCAACTGCACTTCCACTGGGGAAACGACACAGCGAGAACAGGATCGGAGCATCGCGTGAACGGGATGGGGGCGCCGGCAGAGGTAGGATGCACAGCGAGGTGGTGGGGGGGAGGGGCAGAAGGGGGCAACATTGGCTCACTTTCACCATCTTAATATCGCCCATCGCTTCCCCCCTGGTTGAGGTCACCCTCCTGCTGGAACCCTGGTCCCTGACTCCGACCCCTCGTCTCCGCATCCCAATCTTCCGAGGCCAATCTTCCATGTTACACCCATCGGAAACCTCAACTTGTCCGACCGGCTGGTGACGCACCCCCCCCCCTCCCCCTCCCCCTCCCCGTGGCTGGACCCGTGCTGCTTCCAGCTGACCCTTCACCCCTGTGCCCTCTGACCTGCACTCTTTTCCATCTCGGCAGGAAGTCCGCTTTGTCCGTGTTTGAGACAGAGATGGGTAGGTTCTTGATGGGTAAAGGGGGGGGGGGGGGGGTCGAAGGTTACGGGGTCAAAGACGGGAGAATGGGTTTGAGAAACATATCAGTCATGGCGGAGCAGACTCGATGGGCCGAATGGCCTAATTCTGCTCCTATACCTGATGGACATTCCCATCCTCAAGCTCATTCCCTCTGTGGGCTCCCCCTCCCTATTTCTGTAACCTCCTCCAGCCCCTACACTCCCTTCCTATCTCTATAACCTCCTCTAGCCCCTACACCCCCTCCCTATCTCTATAACCTCCTCTAGCCCCTACACCCCCTCCCTATCTCTGTAACCTCCTCCAGTCCCTACACCCCCTCCTTATCTCAGTAACCTCCTCCAGCCCCTACACCCACTCCGTATCTCTGTAACTCCTCCAGCCCCGACACCACCTCCCCTATCTCTGTAACCTTCTCCAGCCCCTACAGCCCCTCTCTATCTCTGTAACCTCCTCCAGCCACTACACCCCCTCCCTATCTCGGTAACCTCCTCCAGCCCCTACACCTCCCTCCCTATCCCTATAACCCCCACCAACCCCAACACCCCCTCCCTATCTCCGTAACCTTCTCCAGTCCCTACACCCCTCCCTATCTCTGAACCTCCTCCAGCTCCTCCATCCCCTCCCTATCTCTGTAACCTCCTCCAGCCCCTACACCCCCTCTCTATCTCTGTAACCTTCTCCAACCCCTACATCCCGCTCCCTATCTTTGTAACCTCCTCCAGTCCCTACACCCCCTCCCTATCTTTGTACCTCCTCCAGCCCCTACATCCCCCTCCCTATCTCTGTAACCTCCTCCAGCCCCTACACCCCCTCCCTATCTCTGTAAGCCCCTCCAGCCCCTACACTCCCTCCCTATCTCTGTAACCTCCTCCAGCCCCCTACACCCCCCTCCCTATCTCTGTAACCTCCTCCAGCCCCTACACCCCCTCCCTATCTCTGTAACCTCCTCCAGCCCCTACACCCTCTCCCTATCTGTGTAAGCCCCTCCAGCTCCTACACACACCTCCCTATCTCTGTAACCTCCTCCATCCCCTACAATTGGCCAGTGGCTGGAGTCTGAGTAAGGTGGGGATCTGAGAAAGTCAAAGGCGCTATATAAATGCAAGTATCTGTTGAGGCAAAATTAACCAGCATTCCCCCTCCCCCGCCGAACTCAGTCAGGGTGCCACCCTTGACCTTGGTGACCCTGGGCTAGACAGGTTGCCCATCCTGATACCCAAGGTCCCTCTGTGCAGCCACCGGGGTCAGACTTGGTTGTGATGCCCCCCTTGGTCGAATATCCAGATGTGCCAGGAACATCTCCCCCCCCTCCCACCAAATGGGAGACGCTGCCCATGACGTGGGGCCCACTCTGGTGCGGGCAAAGAACAAAGAAAATTACAGCACAGGAACAGGCCCTTCGGCCCTCCAAGCCTGCACCGACCATGCTGCCCGACTGAACTAAAACCCCCTACCCTCCCGGGGACCATATCCCTCCATTCCCACCCTATTCATGTATTTGTCCAGACGCCCCTTAAAGGTCACTACCGCATCCACTTCCACTACCTCCCCCGGCAGCGAGTTCCAGGCACCCACCACCCTCTGTGTAAAAAATCTGCCTCGTGCATCTCCTTTAAACCTTGCCCCTCGCCCCTTAAACCTGTGCCCCCCCGAGTAATTGGCTCTTCCACCCTGGGAAAAAGCTTCATAGAATCATCGAACCCCTACTGTGCAGAAGGAGGCCATTCGGCCCATCGAGTCTGCACCGACCACAATCCCACCCGCGCCCTATTCCCGTAACCCCACATATTTACCCCGCTAATCCCCCTGACACTAGGGTCAATTTAGCATGGCCAATCCACCTAACCCACACATCTTTGGACTGTGGGAGGAAACCAGAGCACCCGGAGGAAAACCACGCAGACATGAGGACAATCTGACTATCCACTCTGTCCATGCCTCTCATAATCTTGTAGACTTCTATCAGGTCTCCCCTCAACCTCCGTCGTTCCAGTGAGAACAAACCAAGTTTCTCCAACCTCTCCTCATAGCTAATGCCCTCCATACCAGGCAACATCCTTTTCTGTACCCTCTCCAAAGCCTCCACATCCTTCTGGTAGTGTGGCGACCAGAATTGAATACTATATTCTAAGTGCGGCCTAACTAAGGTTCTATAAAGCATCATGACTTGCCAATTTTTAAACTCAATGCCCTGGCCGATGAAGGCAAGCATGCCGTATGCCTTCTTGACTACCTTCTACCCACCTGCGTTGCCACTTTCAGTGACCTGTGTACCTGTACACCCAGATCCCTCTGCCTATCAATACTCTTAAGGGTTCTGCCATTTACTGTATATTTCCCATCTGTACTAGACCTTCCAAAATGGGGCTCCGTGTGTTAACAGCTGGATTGGTATCTTCCAGATGCATGTTGTCCACTACAACTCTGAGAAGTACCCAAACGCAAAGGAGGCCATGAGGGAGGAGGACGGACTGGTGGTTCTGGGAATTCTTCTGGAGGTGAGACGTTCTAGGGGAAGTCTTGATCCGGCTCCTGTCCAACCTCTTGTTGACGGGGATTCTCTGCGATGCGTTGACATCTTTGGCTCTGTCTAGCACGGAAATTTCCGGCCAATCGTCGGTCGCAGCGGTTGTTACGAAGTGGGGGAGGGGGGGGGGGGGGGGTGATCCCCTTTCTAACACACAACCACTCAAGGAGGACTACCTCCCTTCATAACCTGTTAAAGTGCGTGTGGGAAGGGATAATATCTGTGATTAAGCAACTTGGAGTGCTAAATTAAAATAACTATCTGAAACTCGCTCTGAAAAGCAACAACTAACACTATTTATCTCACTAACAGTGGACAGGTTAACTAAACTATTAACAAACCTAATAATTTGATTAGATTTGATTTATTACTGTCACATGTATTGGGATACAGTGAAAAGTATTGTTTCTTGCGCGCTATACAGACAAAACAAAGAACAAAGAAAATTTACAGCCCTCCAAGCCTGCACCGACCATGCTGCCCGTCTGAACTAAAACCCTCTACCCTTCCGGGGACCATATCCCTCTATTCCCATCCTATTCATGTATTTGTCCAGACGCCCCTTAAAACTCACTACCATATCCGCTTCCACTACCTCCCCCGGCAACGAGTTCCAGGCACCCACCACCCTCTGTGTAAAAAATCTGCCTCGTACATCTCCTTTAAACCTTGCCCCTCGCACCTTAAACCTGTGCCCCCGAGTAATTGACTCTTCCACCCTGGGAAAAAGCTTCTGACTATCCACTCTGTCCATGCCCCTCATAACCTCGGAGACTTCTATCAGGTCTCCCCTCAACCTCCGTCGTTCCAGTGAGAACAAACCAAGTTTCTCCAACCTCTCCTCACAGCTAATGCCCTCCATACCAGGCAACATCCTGGTAAATCTTTTCTGTACCCTCTCCAAAGCCTCCACATCCTTCTGGTAGTGTGGCGACCAGAATTGAACACTATATTCCAAGTGCGGCCTAACTAAGTTCTATAAAGCTGCAACATGACTTGCCAATTTTTAAAACATACCCTTCATGTAGAAGGAAATGGGAGAGTGCAGAATGTAGTGTTACAGTCATAGCTAGGGTGTAGAGAAAGATCAACTTAATGTGAGGTAGGTCCATTCAAAAGTCTGACAGCAGCAGGGAAGAAGCTGTTCTTGAGTCGGTCGGTACGTGACTCAGACTTTTGTATCTTTTTCCCGATGGAAGAAGGTGGAAGAGAGAATGTCCGGGGTGCGTGGGGATCCTTGATTATGCCGGCTGCTTTTCCTGAGGCAGCGCGAAGTGTAGAAGGAGTCAATGGATGGGAGGCTGGTTTGTCTGATGGATTGGGCGATATTCACAACCTTTTGTAGCTTCTCAATTATGCTAGCTGCTTTTCCCGAGGCAGTGGGAAGTGTAGACAGAGTCAATGGATGGGAGGCTGGTTTGCGTGATGGATTGGGCTACATTCACGACCTTTTGTAGTTCCTTGTGGTCTTGGGCAGAGCAGGAGCCATACCAAGCTGTGATACAACCAGGGACAATTTAGCATGGCCAATCCACCTAATCTGCACATCTTTGGACACTAAGGGACAATTTACCATGGCCAATCCACCTAACCTGCACATCTTTGGATACTAAGGTGCAATTTAGCATGGCCAATCCCCCTAACCCGCACATCTTTGGACGCTAAGGGACAATTTAGCACGGCCAATCCCCCTAATCTGCACATCTTTCGGACTGTGGGAGGAAACCGGAGCACCTGGAGGAAACCCACGCAGACACGGGGAGAACGTGCAGACTCCACACAGACAGTGACCCGAGGCCGGAATTGAGACTGTGTCCCTGGTGCCGTGAGGCAGCAGTGCTAACCCACTGTGCCACCGTGCCGCCCTGCATTTTATAGCAAACAGAAAACAGAATCTATTCACCGAGAAAACAGCAGGCAGAGTATATTTATTGAGCGAGTGGCGATCTGTTTTTACAGCAAGGAGCAAACAGGTGTTTATTTACTGAGCTAAAAGCAGACAAGAGTTTATTTGACAGCGTAAGCAGGAATTTATTAACTGAGCAAACACAGTATCCTGTAAATATCCAGAAAAGATGTGGGATAGTTACGTGATACAAAATCTGTCACAGTCACTTACAGGAATCGCCGGGAGTGAATCATTGGAGTGTTACCCAGTCATTTCAGTTGGAACTTGTGACTTCACAATTCGCGGTCTTTCGGGAAAATAATAAACTGCATTGAAAAACTGTGAAATATTGGAGATTAATACACGGAATTTTAAAAATTCCATACAGGTCGGGGATAAAAATAATCCAGCTTACGAGAATATCTTAAGTCACCTGGAATCTGTCGCATTCGCAGGTAAGGCTTTGGTGGGAAAGAATCACAGAGTCCCTACAGTGCAGAAGGAGGCCATTTGGCCCATCGAGCCCGCACCGACCACAATCCCATCCTATCCCCGTAACCCCATGTATTTGCCCAGCTAATCCCCCTGACACAAAAGGGCATGGCCAATCCACCTAACCCAAGTGCAGAAAAGATTTACTAGGATGCTACTGGGACTTGAGTTACAAGGAGAGGCTGGATAGACTGGGACATTTTTCTCTGGAGCGTAGGAGGCTGAGGAGTGACCTTATAGAGGTCTAAAAAATAATGAGGGGCACAGATCAGCTAGATAGTCAATATCTTTTCCCAAAGGTAGGGGAGTCTAAAACTAGAGGGTCCAGGTTTAAGGGGAGAGATACAAAAGGGTTCAGAGGGGCAATTTTTTCACGCAGAGGGTGGTGAGTGTCTGGAACGAGCTGCCAGAGGCAGTAGTAGAGGCGGGAACAATTTTGTCTTTTAAAAAGCATTTAGACAGTTACATGGGTAAGATGGGTATAGAGGGATATGGGCCAAACGCGGGCAATTGGGACTAGCCTCGGGGTTTGAAAAAAAGAGTGGCATGGACAAGTTGGGCCGAAGGGCCTGTTTCCATGCTTTAAACCTCTATGACTATAACCCGCACATCTTTGGACACTAAGGGGGAATTTAGCATGGCTAATCCACCTAACCTACAAATCTTTGGACACCAAAGGATAATTTAGCATGGCCAATCCACCTAACCTGCACATTTTTGGACACTAAAGGATAATTTAGCATGGCCAATCCACCTAACCCGCACATCTTTGGACACTAAGGGACAATTTAGTATGGCTAATCCACTTAACCTACCTTCTGAATCGTAGAATCATAGAAACCCTACAGTGCAGAAAGAGGCCATTTGGCCCATCGGGTCTGCACCGACCACAATCCCACCCAGGCCCTACCCCATATTCCTACATATTTACCCGCTAATCCCTCTATCCTACACATCTTAGGACACTAAGGGGCAATTTTAGCCTGGCCAATCAACCTAACCCGCACATCTTTGGACTGAATGATCTGGACAGGTTGGGTGAGTGGACAAATCGATGGCGGATGCAGTATAATTTGGATAGATGTGAGGTTATTCATTTTGGAAGCAAAAACAAGAAGGCAGATTACTACCTGAGTGGCTGTAAATTGGGAGAGGGGAGTGCGCAGAGGAACCTGGGTGTCCTTGTACACCAGTCGCTGAAGGTAAGCGTGCAGGTGCAGCAGGCGGTAAAGAAGGCATATGGTATGTTGGCCTTCATTGCGAGTGGTTTCGAGTACAGGAACAGGGATGTGTTGTTGTAATTATACAGGGCCTTGGTGAGGCCACACCTGGAATATTGTGTGCAGTTTTGGTCTCCTTGCCTGAGGAAGGATGTTCTTGCTCTCGAAGGAGTGCACTGTATTGGGACACAGTGAAAAGTATTGTTTCTTGCGCACTATACAGATAAAGCATACTGTTCAGTGGCGTGCCGCAGGGATCGGTACTCGGGCCGCAACTGTTTACCATTTATATAGATGATCTGGAGGAGGGGACGGAGTGTAGGGTAACGAAGTTTGCAGACGACACAAAGATAAGTGGAAAAGTGAATCGTGTGGAGGACGGAGAAGATCTGCAGAGAGATTTGGACAGGCTGAGTGAGTGGGCGAGGATATGGCAAATGGAGTATAACGTTGAGAAATGCGAGGTTATACACTTTGGAGGAAATAATAACAAATGGGATTACTATCTCAATGGAAACAAATTAAAACATGCTACCGTGCAAAGGGACCTGGGGGTCCTTGTGCATGAGACGCAAAAGCCCAGTCTGCAGGTACAACAGGTGATCAAGAAGGCAAATGGGATGTTGGCCTATATTGCGAGGGGGATAGAATATAAAAGCAGGGATGTCTTGATGCACCTGTACAGGGCATTGGTGAGGCCGCAGCTGGAATACTGTGTGCAGTATTGGTCCCCTTATATGAGGAAGGATATATTGGCATTGGAGGGAGTGCAGAGAAGGTTCACCAGGTTGATACCGGAGATGAGGGGTTTGGATTATGAGGAGAGGCTGAGGAGATTGGGTTTGTACTCGTTGGAGTTTAGAAGGATGAGGGGGGATCTTATGGAGACTTATAAGATAATGCGGGGGCTGGATAGGGTGGAGGCGGAGAGATTCTTTCCACTTAGTAAGGAAGTTAAAACTAGAGGACACAGCCTCAAAATAAAGGGGGGTCGGTTTAAGACAGAGTTGAGGAGGAACTTCTTCTCCCAGAGGGTGGTGAATCTCTGGAATTCTCTGCCCACTGAGGTGGTGGAGGCTACCTCGCTGAATATGTTTAAAGCGCGGATGGATGGATTCCTGATCGGTAAGGGAATTAAGGGTTATGGGGATCAGGCGGGTAAGTGGTACTGATCCACGTCAGATCAGCCATGATCTTATTGAATGGCGGGGCAGGCTCGAGGGGCTAGATGGCCTACTCCTGCTCCTATTTCTTATGTTCTTATGTTCATAGAGAAGGAAAGGAGAGAGTGCAGAATGTAGTGTTACAGTCACAGCTAGGGTGTAGAGAAAGATCAACTTAATGCGAGGTAGGTCCATTCAAAAGTCTAATGGCAGCAGGGAAGAAGCTGTTCTTGAGTCGGTTGGTACGTGACCTCAGACTTTTGTACCTTTTTCCCGACGGAAGAAGGTGGAAGAGAGAATGTCCGGGGTGCGTTGGGTCATTAATAATGCTGGCTGCTTTTCCCGAGGTAGCGGGAAGTGTAGATGGAGTCAATGGATGGGAGGCTGGTTTGCGTGATGGATTGGGCTACATTCACAATCCTTTTGTAGTTCCTTGCGGTCTTGGGCAGAGCAGGAGCCCAGACCAAGCTGTGATACATCCGGAAAGGATGCTTTCGATGGGGCATCTGTAAAAGTTGGTGAGAGTCGTAGCTGACATGCCAAATTTCCTTAGTCTTCTGAGAAAGTAGAGGCGTTGGTGGGGCTTTCTTAACTATAGTGTCGGCGTGGGGGGGACCAGGACAGGTTGTTGGTGATCTGGACACCTAAAAACTTGAAGCTTTCGACCATTTCCACTTCGTCCCCGTTGATGTAGACAGGGGCATGTTCTCCTTTACGCTTCCTGAAGTTGATGACAATCCCCTTCGTTTTGTTGACATTGAGGGAGAGATTATTGTTGCCGCACCAGTTCACCAGATTCTCTATCTCATTCCTGTACTCTGTCTCGTCATTGTTTGAGATCCGACCCACCACTAAAGTGGAGATGGAGGGGAATTGGCCACACGGTCACAGTTGTATAAGGAGTTCTTCCTTGTTGTTCCATTTCCAGGTCAACAGGTCACGATTCCCTCCTTCGATGTCCAGTCGCTGTTGCCCACGGAGCTGGGTAAATACTTCACCTACAGTGGCTCACTGACCACCCCACCCTGCTACCAGAGTGTCCACTGGATCATCTTTCACCAGCGGGTCAGACTTTCCCTCTCCCAGGTAGGTTGTGGATCTCCGGGTCGCGTCTCTGCCTCTGAAAGCGAAAGGTGACAGTGCGCGTCTTCGATCGGGGGACTTTGGAAGTTCTCGGAGTGTGCCACTCAAAGAATCAGAGATTCCCCACAGTGCAGCAGGAGGCCATTCAGCCCACTGGGTCTGTCCTGACCACAATCCTACCCTAGGACTGAGTTGAGGAGGAACTTCTTCACCCAAAGGGTTGTGAATGTGTGGAATTCCCTGCCCAGTTGAGGCTACCTCGTTGAATGTTTTTAAGGCAAGGATAGATAGATTTTTGAACGGTAAAGGAATTAAGGGGAGCGGGCGGGTAAGTGGAGCTGAGTCCACGAAAAGATCAGCCATGATCTTATTGAATGGCGGAGCAGGCTCGAGGGACCAGATGGTCCACTCCTGCTCCTAGTTCTTATGTTCTAACCCCAAAACCCCACATATTTACCCTGCTAATCCCCTGACACTAGGGTCAATTTAGCATGGCTAATCCATCTAACCTACACATCTTTGGACACTAAGGGGCAATTTAGCATGACCAATCCACCTAACCTGCACATCTTTGGACACTGAGGGGCAATTTAGCATGACCAATCCCCCTAACCCGCACATCTTTGGACACTAAGGGGCAATTTAGCACGGCCAATCCACCTAACCCGCATATCTTTGGACACTAAGGGGCAATTTACCATGGCCAATTCACCTAACCCGCACATCTTTGGCCACTAACGGGCAATTTAACATGGCAATCCACGTAGCCCACACATCTTTGGACACTACGGGACAATTTAGCATGGCCAATCCACCTAACCTGCACATCTTTGGACAATAAAGGGCAATTTAGCATGGCCAATCCACCTAACCTACACATCTTTGGACAATAAGGGGCAATTTAGCATGGCCAATCCATCTAACCTACACATCTTTGGACAATAAGGGGCAATTTAGCATGGCCAATCCACCTAACCTGCACGTCTTTGGACACTAAGGGGCAATTTAGCATGGCCAATCCACTAACCCGCACATTTTTGGACTGTGGGAGGAAACCGGAGCACCCAGAGGAAACCCACGCAGACACGGGGAGAACGTGCAGACTCTGCACAGAAAGTGACCCCGAGCCGGGAATCGAAACCGGGTCCCTGGTGCTGTGAGGCAACAGTGTGAACCAGTCTGCCACCGTGCCGTCCCAGAGAGGCAGGTCTTTATTCCCTGCAATGAAATGCGCTGGGAAAAGCCAAGGTTACGGAAGGAGGTGTAGAATTCAAGTCTTTAGCCCCGCCCCAGCATCCGAACATTAACCACCTTGTCTTCAGCTTACAGCATTGCAGACCAAGCTGTTTGGCAGTGCGGATGGGACAGCTCCCACACAACCCCTCATCAACAACTTTCGGGATCCTCAACCCCTCAACGACAGAGGGATCAAAGCCTCCTTCTCCCTGGGTGAGTTCCTGCACTGTGGGAGGGTCAGTGCTGAGGGAGCGCCGCACTGTGGGAGGGTCAGTGCTGAGGGAGCACCGCAATGTGGGAGGGTCAGTGCTGAGGGAGCGCCGCACTGTGGGGGGGATCGGTGCTGAGGGAGCGCCGCACTGTGGGAAGGTCAGTGCTGAGAGAGCGCCGCACTGTGGGGGGGATCGGTGCTGAGGGAGCGCCACACTGTGGGAAGATCAGTGCTGAGGGAGCGCCGCACTGTGGGAGGGTCAGTGCTGAGGGAGCGCCGCACTGTGGGAGGGTCAGTGCTGAGGGAGCGCCGCACTGTGGGGGGGTCGGTGCTGAGGGAGCGCCGCACTGTGGGAGGGTCGGTGCTGAGGGAGCGCCGCACTGTGGGAGGGTCGGTGCTGAGGGAGCGCCGCACTGTGGGAGGGTCGGTGCTGAGGGAGCGCCGCACTGTGGGAGGGTCAGTGCTGAGGGAGCGCCGCACTGTGGGAGGGTCGGTGCTGAGGGAGCGCCGCACTGTGGGAGGGTCGGTGCTGAGGGAGCGCCGCACTGTGGGAGGGTCGGTGGGGTTTGCTGAGAGGGTGAAAGAGAATGCAAGTCCTCATGCTTTCGGGCTTTTGATGTTTCTCTTTGCTCCCCTAGGTTGGGCCATTAATTTCAGCAAAGCTATGCAAGCATTGCTGAAGATTCTATCCACAAAGATTCACCAGTAATCCATGCTGTTCACATCCTGCTCCCCCTCCCGCAGACCTCGCACTTTTGCTTCACCCTCCTACCAAAGCCACTGATAAGGAAAGTCATTTGCCCCCTCCAGCGTCACTCAACCGGCCAAAGTGACCCCCGGGCAGCTCCCTCCCCTCTGAGGGAATCTCATCTGGGTGCGGACCAAGGCCTTCTGGAGTCTCCGAGGCAAAGTCAAAATACCTGTCCCCGATAATCAAACTCAACCCTCCCGCCAACCATCCAGGAAGAACCAATATTTTACCCATTCAGAGAGAGTCATAGAATCCCGACATTCGGCCCATCGAGTCTGCACCGAACACAATCCCACCCAGGTCCCATTCCCGTAACCCCACATATTTACCCTGCTAATTCCCCTGACACTAAGGGGCAATTTAGCATGGCCAATCCACCCTAACCTACAGATCTTTGGACACTAAGGGGCAATTTAGCATGGCCAATCCACCTAACCTGCACATCTTTGGACACTAAGGAGCAATTTAGCATGGCCAATCCACCTAACCTACAGATCTTTGGACACTAAGGGGCAATTTAGCATGGCCAATCCACCTAACCTACAGATCTTTGGACACTAAGGGGCAATTTAGCACGGCCAATCCACCTAACCCGCACATCTTTGGACACTAAGGGGCAATTTAGCATGGCCAATCCACCTAACCTGCACATCTTTGGACACTAAGGAGCAATTTAGCATGGCCAATCCACCTAACCTACAGATCTTTGGACACTAAGGGGCAATTTAGCATGGCCAATCCACCTAACCTACAGATCTTTGGACACTAAGGGGCAATTTAGCACGGCCAATCCACCTAACCCGCACATCTTTGGACACTAAGGGGCAATTTAGCATGGCCAATCCACCTAACCCGCACATCTTTGGACACTAAGGGGCAATTTAGCATGGCCAATCCACCTAACTCGCACATGTTTGGGCACTAAGGGGCAATTTAGCATGGCTAATCCACCTAACCCGCACATCGTTCGGACTGTGGGAGGAAACCAGAGCACCCGGAGGAAACCTACAGGGGCCAGGTTCGATTCCCGGCTTGGGTCACTGTCTGTGCGGAGTCTTCACTTCCTCCCCGTGTCTGCGTGGGTTTCTTCCGGGTGCTCCGGTTTCCTCCTGCACTCCAAAGATGTGCGGGTTAGGTTGATTGGCCGTGATAAATTGCCCCTTAGTATCAGGGGGATTAGCAGGGTAAATTTATGGGGATAGGGCCTGGGTGGGATTGTGGTCGATGCAGGCTCGATGGGCCGAATGGCCTCCTTCTGCACTGTAGGGATTCTATAATTCTATGAAACCCATGCAGACACGGGGAGAACGTGCAAGTTCTGCACAGACAGTGACCCGAGCCGGGATTCGAACCCAGTCCCTGGCTCCACTACTCAGTGGAATCATGACTGATCAGATAATGATAATCGTCAACTCCCATCTCCCACCTTATCCACTCGATTCCCTGACTGATGAAAAATCTGTCCATCTCAGCTCTGAACGACCCAACCTCTGTGGTCAAGAATTCCACAGATTCAGTTTTAAGTTAAAGTTTATTTATTAGTGTCACAAGTAGGCTTACATTAACACCGCAATGAAGTTACTGTGGAAATCCCTGATCACCACACTCCGGCACCTGTTTGGGTACACTGAGGGAGAATTTAGCACGGCCAATGCACCCTAACCAGCACATTTTTGAACACTATGGAGCAATTTAGCATGGCCAATCCACCTAACCCGCATGTCTTTGGACACTAAGGGGCAATTTAGCATGGCCAATCCACCGAACCTGCACATCTTTGGACACTAAGGGGCAATTTAGCACGGCCAATCCACCTAACCCGCACATCTTTGGACACTAAGGGGCAATTTAGCATGGCCAATCCACCGAACCTGCACATCTTTGGACACTAAGAGGCAATTTAGCACGGCCAATCCACCTAACCCGCACATCTTTGGACACTAAGGGGCAATTTAGCACGGCCAATCCACCTAACCCGCACATGTTTGGACACTAAGGGGCAATTTAGCATGGCCAATCCACCTAACTCGCACATGTTTGGACACTAAGGGGCAATTTAGCATGGCCAATCCACCGAACCTGCACATCTTTCAGACTGTGGGAGGAAACCGGAGCACCCGGAGGAAACCCACGCAGACACGGGGAGAACGTGCAGACTCCACACAGACAGTGACCCAAGCCAGGAATCGAACCCAGGTCCCCGGCGTCTTGAGGCAGCGGCGCTAACCCTCTGCGCCACCCTCCGAGAGAAGAAATTCCTTTTCGTCCCTGTCTTGAGTTCTCTCCCCCGCATCCTTGGAAACAAGTTTTCGGCACCAGGCTTCGATTGCCCACAATCCCTCCCACTGCGGGGCAGAATTCCACAGCCTGGTCACCCTTGGAGAGAAGAACTTCCTCCTTAATCTTCATCTCGTGGCTGACCCCTCATTTTGCATCTGTGGCCCCCCACCCCTCATTCTATATGTGCCCCCACTCAGGGAGAGACGAATGCCCTCAGAACCCACCCTGTCAAAGCCCACCTCCCCCACCTCCCCCACCTCCCCACCGCAAACCCCCGCCCCCCCCCACCCCAACGGTGCCCCACAAGGCTGTGTTCTCAGCCCCCTACAATACTCCTTATACACCTGTGACTGTGCGGCCAAATTCCCCTCCAACTCGATTTTCAAGTTTGTTGACGACACCACCGTAGTGGATCGGATCTCAAACAATGACGAGACAGAGAACAGGAATGAGATAGAGAATCTGGTGAACTGGTGCGGCAACAATAATCTCTCCCTCAATGTCAACAAAACAAAGGAGATTGTCATCGACTTCAGGAAGCGTAAAGGAGAACATGCCCCTGTCTTCATCAACGGGGATGAAGTAGAAAGGGTCGAGAGCTTCATGTTTTTAGGTGTCCAGGTCACCAACAACCTGTCCTGGTCCCCCCCACGCCGACACTATAGTTAAGAAAGCCCCACCAACGCCTCTACTTTCTCAGAAGACTAAGGAAATTTGGCATGTCCGCTACGACTCTCACCAACTTTTACAGATGCCCCATAGAAAGCATTCTTTCTGGTTGTGTCACAGCTTGGTATGGGCTCCTGCTCTGCCCAAGACCGCAAGGAACTACAAAGGGTCGTGAATGTAGCCCAATCCATCACGCAAACCAGCCTCCCATCCATTGACTCCGTCTACACTTCCCGCTGCCTCGGGGAAAAGCAGCCAGCATAATCAAGGACCCCCCACGCACCCCGGACATTCTCTCTTCCACCTTCTTCCGTCGGGAAAAAGATACAAAAGTCGGAGGTCACGTACCAACCAACTCAAGAACAGCTTCTTCCCTGCTGCCGTCAGACTTTTGAATGGACCTACCTTGCATTAAGTTGATCTTTCTCTACACCCTAGCTGTGACTGTAACACTACATTCTGCACTCTCTCCTTTCCTTCTCTCTGAACGGTATGCTTTGTCTGTATAGCGCGCAAGAAACAATACTTTTCACTGATACTAATACATGTGACAATAAATCAAATCTAAGTATTCTATGAATGGTATGCTTTGTCTGTATAGCGCGCAAGAAACAATACTTTTCAGTGATACTAATACATGTGACAATAAATCAAATCTAAGTATTCTATGAATGGTATGCTTTGTCTGTATAGCGCGCAAGAAACAATACTTTTCACTGTATCCCGATACATGTGACAATAATAAATCAAATCGATGATTGGCTCTCAATCTCCTAAACTCTCAACAGGTATAGGCATGAGTTTACCCCCGTGAGGCAAATTCCCCCCCTCATCCCAGGAATCAAGCCAATATTTAGTCTCCTGTCCTCAGGTCTCCTTCGATTGTCTGATGACACTTCTGTGGGACATCTTGGGATGGTTGTTCCGACCTTAACAGGTGCTGCCTCAGTATAGCCGTTTGTATGGATGGATACTTGCATTCTCGCTGACCGAGATTAACCTTGCATTGGGGGTCCCCAGTCGGCCTTGTGCGAAGATGCACGTCCTCCAATCTCACCACAGCCTGGGCTCCCTAACCAGCTTTCCAACCCCAGATATCTCCGAATTACATCCACTTTAAATGACTTGTAAGAAAAGAAATGAGTTGAAGAAGAAACCTTGTTTCATTAAATGTTTAATATCTTACTTTCTGTGAACCCCTTTGGGTGAATTCCAAGGTTCTCGCAGTCCAGGAACTGCACTGCTCTGCCCCACTTGAGCCTCCCTCCTACCCCACAACCCGCTTCATCTCACCCCCAACACCATATCCTTCCATTCCTTTCTCCCTCTTATGTTTTTCCATCTCACCTCCCTCCATCAATGTATCTCTGCGATTTCCCCCACTACCCCTCGGGAGTGAGTCCCACATTCTCCCCCCACTCCCCCCGTGGGAGTGAGTCCCACATTCTACCCACTCCCCCCGTGGGAGCGAGTCCCACATTCTCCCCCCACTCCCCCCGTGGGAGCGAGTCCCACATTCTCCCCCCACTCCCCCCGTGGGAGCGAGTCCCACATTCTCCCCCCACTCCCCCCGTGGGAGCGAGTCCCACATTCTCCCCCCACTCCCCCCGTGGGAGCGAGTCCCACATTCTCCCCCCGTGGGAGCGAGTCCCACATTCTCCCCCCACTCCCCCCGTGGGAGTGAGTCCCACATTCTCCCCTCACTCCCCCCGTGGGAGCGAGTCCCACATTCTCCCCCCCCCGTGGGAGCGAGTCCCACATTCTTCCAAACTCCCCCCGTGGGAACGAGTCCCACATTCTCCCCCATTCCCCCCCGTGGGAGCGAGTCCCACATTCTCCCCCCCATGGGAGCGAGTCCCACATTCTCCCCCACTCCCCCTGTGGGAGTGAGTCCCACATTCTTCCCCCAATCCCCCCATGGGAGCGAGTCCCACATTCTCCCCCACTCCCCCCGTGGGAGCAAATCCCACATTCTCCCCTCACTCCACCGTGGGAGTGAGTCCCACATTCTCCCCCCATGGGAGCGAGTCCCACATTCTCCCCCCACTCCTTTGTGGGAGCGAGTCCCACATTATCCCCCACTCCCCCCCAATGGGAGCGAGTCCCACATTATTCCCCACTCCCCCCCAATGGGAGCGAGTCCCACATTCTCCCCCACTCCCCCCGTGGGAGCGAGTCCCACATTCTCCCCCACTCCCCCCGTGGGAGCGAGTCCCACATTCTCCCCCCACTCCCCCCGTGGGAGTGAGTCCCACATTCTCCCCCACTCCCCCCGTGGGAGTGAGTCCCACATCCCCCCCCCCCCCCCCCGCCTTGTGGGAGCGATACTCACATTCTCCCTCCGAGAGCACGAGTCCCACATTCTCCCCCGTGGCGGAACCAGTCCCCTATTCTCCCCCCACTCCCTTGAGCAAATGCGATTCCCCATCAGAGATATAGATCATCTCTTATTCTGTGCTGCCTTCCACTTGCAGAACCTTCACTAAGGTCTGTCGGGGGCCGTATCTCAGCTGAACCTCTCTCTGTCAGAAGGAGAACCTGTTCAGTGTTTCCCAAGGGTGTGGGAGAGAATGTGGGACTCGCTCCCACGGGGGGAGAATGTGGGACTCTCCCACGGGGGAGTGGGGGAGAATGTGGGACTCGCTCCCACGGGGGGAGTGGGGGAGAATGTGGGACTCACTCCCACGGGGGGAGAATGTGGGACTCGCTCCCACGGGGGAGTCGGGGAGAATGTGGGACTCGCTCCCACGGGGGAGTCGGGGAGAATGTGGGACTCGCTCCCACGGGGGGAGTGGGGGGAGAATGTGGGACTCGCTCCCACGGGGGGAGTGGGGGAGAATGTGGGACTCACTCCCACAGGGGGAGAATGTGGGACTCGCTCCCACGGGGGAGTCGGGGAGAATGTGGGACTCGCTCCCACGGGGGGAGTGGGGGGAGAATGTGGGACTCGCTCCCATGGGGGGAGTGGGGGGAGAATGTGGGACTCGCTCCCACGGGGGGAGAATGTGGGACTCGCTCCCACGGGGGGAGAATGTGGGACTCGCTCCCATGGGAGAGTTGGGGAGAATGTGGGACTCGCTCCCACGGGGGGGAGTGGGGGAGAATGTGGGACTCGCTCCCATGGGGGGAGTGGGGGAGAATGTGGGACTCGCTCCCATGGGGGGAGTGGGGGGAGAATGTGGGACTCACTCCCACAGGGGGAGAATGTGGGACTCGCTCCCACGGGGGAGTCGGGGAGAATGTGGGACTCGCTCCCACGGGGGGAGTCGGGGAGAATGTGGGACTCGCTCCCACGGGGGGAGTGGGGGGGGAAATTTAGAAGCAAATCTTGGTGCTGTCAAGATCCTTGTGTATTTTCCTTTTCCTCTGCACTTTCTCTGGTGTATATATCCTATTTATAATATCTCTGCGTTATATATTTTAATGAAAGCATTGCACTGCGTCCAGAGATTGGGAAGATTTCTCTCGCTCCAATGTCTTGGCCCTTTATGCTGATACAACGAAGCCCGTGGCTGCCCCCTGCTGGCAACAGGAGCACAGGTCAAAAACGTACAACGTGGAGTCAGGATTTGCGAGATATCCTCCCTCTTTTGCAGTTTTGGTCTCCTTATCTGAGGAAAGATGTCCTTGCTATAGAGGGAGTGTAGCGAAGGTTTACTAGGCTGATTCCTGGGATGGCAGGTCTGTATATGAGGAGAGACTAAGTCGGTTAGGATAATATTCACTGGCGTGCAGAAGAGTGAGAGGGGATCTCATAGAAACTTATAAAATTCTAACAGGATTGATTGCAAGATAATGGTTGGAATGTGAATCTTATTATGCAATTGTGTCTTGGCCTCTATATGCCATGTTTGTGAAACCTACCTCTCCGCTCACTTGATGAAGGAGCAGTGCTCCAAAAGCTCGTGATGCCAAATAAATCTATTGGACTTTAACCTGGTGTCGTGAGGCTTCTTACTGTGCCCACCCCAGTCCAACGCCGGCATCTCCACATCATAGCGAACAGGATTAGACAGGGTAGATTCAGAAAGAATGTCCGCTATGACTCTCACCAACTTTTACAGATGCCCCATAGAAAGCATTCTTTCTGGTTGTATCACAGCTTGGTCTGGGCTCCTGCTCTGCCCAAGACCGCAAGGAACTACAAAGGGTCGTGAATGTAGCCCAGTCCCATTACGCAAACCAGCCTCCCATCCATTGACTCTGTCTACACTTCCCACTGCCTCGGGGAAAAGCAGCCAGCATAATCAAGGACCCCCACGCACCCCAGACATTCTCTCTTCCACCTTCTTCCGTCGGGGAAAAAGATACAAAAGTCTGAGGTCACGTACCGACCGACTCAAGAACAGCTTCTTCCCTGCTGCCATCAGACTTTTGAATGGACCTACCTCGCATTAAGTTGATCTTTCTCGACACCCTAGCTATGACTGTAACAGTACATTCTGCACCCTCTCCTTTCCTTCTCTATGAATGGTATGCTTTGTCTGTATAGCATGCAAGAAACAATACTTTTCACTGTATCCCAATACATGTGACAATAATAAATCAAATCTATGTACTCTATGAACGGTATGCCTTGTCTGTATAGTGCGCAAGAAACAATACTTTTCACTAATAAAAGTGCTAAAAAGAGTCGGCAGATCACAGTGACAAAATGGGTTAGCACTGCTGCCTCACAGCGCCAGGGACCCAGGTTCGATTCCTGGCTTGGGTCACTGTCTGTGTGGAATTTGCACGTTCTCCCCGTGTCTGCGTGGGTTTCCTCCGGGTGCTCCGGTTTCCTCCCACAGTTCAAAGATGTGCGGGTTAGGTGGATTGGCCATGCTAAATTGCCCCTTAGTGTCCAAAGTTGCGTAGGTTAGGTGGATTGGCTATGCTAAATTGCCCCTTAGTGTCCAAAGATGTGCAGGTTAGAGGGACTGGCCATGCTAAATTGCCCCTTAGTGTCCAAAGTTGCGTAGGTTAGGTGGATTGGCTATGCTAAATTGCCCCTTAGTGTCCAAAGTTAATTGGCCAGGTTAAAAAAAAAATTGCCCCTTAGAGTCCTGGGATGCGTAGGTTAGAGGGATTAGTGGGTAAAATATGTGGGGGTAGGGCCCGGGTGGGATTGTGGTTGGTGCAGACTCGATGGGCCGAATGGCCTCCTTCTGCACTGTAGGGATTCTATGAGTTGCGTAGGTTAGGTGGATTGGCTATGCTAAATTGCCCCTTGGTGTCCAAAGGTGTGCAGGTTGTGTGGACTGGCTATGCTAAAATGCCCCTTAGTGTCAGGGGCACTAGTTAGGGTAAATGCATGGGGCTAGGGGGATAGGGCCTGGGTGGGATTGTGGTCGGTGTGGATTCAATGGGCTGAATGGCCTCCTTCTACACTGTAGGCTTCTAACAGGCAGCATCGGGGAGTCTGCGTAAGCGGTTATCCATCTGAACTATTTCACTCTGTTTCTCTCCCCACAGATGCTGCCTGACCGGAGTATTCCGGCACTTTCTGCTTTTGTTTCATCCAAGCCTTTCCGTCTTTCTTGCAATGGTCCAGGGAACAACTCCTCCGCAATTCGGTCAACTCACCAACCAACCAGCAGACCCCCGTAGTGTGGCTTGTTTGGTGGTGTAGGACTTGAGTAATCGCTGGGGCAAATAAAGATTTTTTTGTCTTGGGGCACTCGGCAGAATCCCTTGCCCTGAACTCCTGTGAATGTCTTGATGAGTGCAAGAGGAATTCTTCTGTAGTCGGGCAGAATCCAGTATTGGGGCAAATCCAGGGTGTGCAAGTAACAGCAGGAGAAGGAATGTCTAAGGGTTAAAAAACAGGGCCCACCCTAACTGCGAGCAGACATCCCCAATTAACATCTCAGGCTGCCAACACAGTTACTTTACAGGTGAAATCATTTCAAAGCCTTGGTGAACAATGCAGAGTCGATACTGATTAGCAAGGCTCCACTGAGTCTAGAGAAGCCATTGTTCCCAGAAACTGGGGAGATGGGATGGTTATCACACCATCGAAACCTATTTATCACACACGTCGCTTTGGTATCACAAAACAGATAGACAAGGAAAGCCGGGCACAACCGATTAATGTGAAGTACGCACAATAGACCCACCTAATGTGATCAACTATAATCGGGCGTCGCAGTAGCACAGTGGGTTAGCACTGCTGCCTCAAAGTGCCAGGGACCCAGTTCGATTCCCGGCTCGGGTCACTGTCTGTGTGGAGTCTGCATGTTCTCCCAGTGTCTACGTGGGTTTCCTCCAGGTGCTCCGGTTCCCTCCCACAGTCCAAAGATGTGCGCGTTAGTGGATTGGCCATGCTAAATTGTCTGTCAGTGTCCAAAGATGTGCGGGTTAGGTAGATTGGCCATGCTAAATTGTCCCTTAGTATCCAAAGATGTGCGGGTTAGGTAGATTGGCCGTGCTAAATTGTCCCTTAGTATCCAAAGATGTGCGGGTTAGGTAGATTGGCCGTGCTAAATTGTCCCTTAGTATCCAAAGATGTGCGGGTTAGGTAGATTGGCCGTGCTAAATTGTCCCTTAGTATCCAAAGATGTGCAGGTCAGGTAGATTGGCCGTGCTAAATTGTCCCTTAGTATCCAAAGATGTGCGGGTTAGGTAGATTGGCCGTGCTAAATTGTCCCTTAGTATCCAAAGATGTGCAGGTTAGGTGGATTGGCTATGCTAAATTTCTCCTTTGTGTCAGGGGGACTAGCTAGGGTAAATGCATGGGGTTACAGGGATAGGGCCCTGGATAGGATTGTGGTCGGTGCAGACTTGATGGGCCGAATGGCCTTCTTCTGCACTGTCAGGATTCTATGATAATTAATTCAAGCGATTTGTATCAATGATATCCTGTATTACAATACTCTGGACCCCAGGGAACAGTACAAGTAATGTGTACAGCCTTTGTATCTTCAGAATCAGCCTCGGGACAGACAGGATTTCACTGGGTCTGGGCTGATTCTCCCACATGCATGTGGAAATAAAACCATTTCACTGAAGCCTCTCACAGACTCGTTTATTCCCTCCTACATCTTCGACAAAACCTGTCCTGTTTTCAGCAGCGGTATAAATAGTTGTGAGAGATTGAATTCTGGCATTCTTGCATTTGCTCTGATGAGTACAAGAGGAAAAGTTTCTACAAAAAAAGTCTTTTTTCAGCAGCAGTGTGGGGCAGCACAGTGGGTTGGCTGTGCTGCCTCACAGCGCCAGGGACCTGGGTTCGATTCCCGGCTCGGGTCACTGTCTGTGCGGAGTCTGCACGTTCTCCCCGTGTCTGCGTGGGTTTCCTCCGGGTGCTCTGGTTTCCTCCCACAGTCCGAAAGACGTGCTGGTTAGGGTACATTGGCGGTGCTAAATTCTCCCTCACTGTAACCCGAATAGGCACCGGAGTGTGGTGACTGGGGGATTTTCACAGTAACTTCATTGCAGTGTTAATGTTAGCCGACTTGTGACACTAATAAATAAACTTCAACTTTGAATTGTGAGAGATTGAATTCTGGCATTCTCGCATTTGCTCTGATGAGTGCAAAACGGAAAAGCTTCCACAAAAAAAATGTATTTTTTTTCAGCAACAGTGTGAATTGTTGTCAGTCTCAAATTTGGCAATCTCGCATTTGCTCTGATGAGTGCAAGGGGAAATCTTCGACAAAAAAAGTTTTTTTTTTCCAGGAGCAGTATAAATTGTTGTTAGAGATTAAATTCTGGCATTCACGCTGTGTGCAAAACGGAAAAGCTTCCACAAAAAAATGCCCTATTTTTAGCAGTGGTACAAATTGTGAGAGATTGAAATCTGGCATTTGTCCTGATGAGTGCAAGGGGAAAAACTTCAACAAAACATGTTAGGCGGTATAAATTTTTTTGAAATTGAAATCTGCCATTCTCGTGTATGCCCTGATGAGTGCATGAGGAAAAAGTTCGACAAAAAACTATTTTCTTTTCAAGCAGCAGTGTTAAGAGAGATCAAATTCTGGCATTCGCCCTGATGAGTGCAAAACGGAAAAGCTTCGACAACTTAAAAAAAAAAGAGTTTTGTTTACAGTAGCGGTGCAAATTGTTGTTGGGGAGTTGGAAATCTGGCACTGTCGTCATACACACTTCCAGTGACACAAGACCGCCCCCCACCGCCACCCCCCACCGAAACTGACGGAAAAAAATAACAATTCCACCAAAGGTAACTAAAATATTGTATTTCAAAATCAAACAGTAATGCTATTTTTAAGAATGTGCGCGCATTGTCTTGCCACAGAATCATCTTGTTACAAGAGCCACATCATTCAGGCAAGAACGCAGATGCCTCTGCTATCATTTTTAACCGCGGGTTAAGGCAAAGCCAGAAGTACGGCCCATTGAGGGCCCCTTTCTAGGGTCCGTCTGTAGTGCTTTCAAATTAATTTTTTTCTTAAATATGTAAAACAGGCCTCACAAAATTGCTTTGACCCGACTGACGGGGCATTGGTCGGTCTTACATTTGGGCCAAGTTCTTCCTAAAAAGAAAGCAGGTCTGTTTGCTGCGAGTGTTGCAGCATTTGGTGGGGGGGGGGCGGGGGGCAGAATCGGAGGTGGGGGGTGGGGGCTCACGACAACTACGGGTGACACCTGTCCCCGAGGGAGGGCGGTGTTTTTAAAAAAAAAGGATTGTGGGAAGGAATCCGCCACAGTTCGAGACACGGCTCACGTGGACCGTTCAGCGACCCGGTCTGAGCTGCAGTCCGATGATGGGAGGGGAGGGGGAGGGGGAGGGGGAGGGGGAGGGGGAGGGGGAGGGGGAGGGGGAGGGGGAGGGGGAGGGGGAGGGGGAGGGACCCCCCCCACCCGAATTCCTGCGCACACCCTCATTGGAGAGGCCGGCCACCACGCAGGGTGGGTGCACGGATACTGGCATCCTCCCTCGGAGAGCTCCAGAAGCATGCCAGGACTGCGGAATATTTATTAGTGTCACAAGTAGGCTGACACGTAGGCGGCACAGTGGGTTAACACTGCTGCCTCACAGCGTCAGGGACCCGGATTCGATTCCCGGCCTCGGGTCACTGTCTGTGCGGAGTCTGCACGTTCTCCCCGTGTCTGCGTGGGTTTCCTCCGGGTGCTCCGGTTTCCTCCCACAGTCTGAAAGACATGCTGGTTAGGGTGCGTCGGCCGTGCTAAATTCTCCCTCAGGTGTAACCCGAACAGGCTCCGGAGTGTGGGCGACTGGGGGATTCTCACAGTAACTTCATTTCAGTGTTAATAAAGTTTATTTATTAGTGTCGCAAGTCGGCTTACATTAACACTGCAATGCAGTTAGTGTGAAAATACCCCAGTCGCCACACTCCTGTTCGGGTTACACGGAGGGAGAATTTAGCACCTAACCTGCACATCTTTGGACACTAAGGGACAATTTAGCATGGCCAATCCACCCAACCTGCACACCTTTGGACACTAAGGGACAATTTAGCATGGCCAATCCATCTAACCTACAAATCTTTGGACTGTGGGAAGAAACTGGAGCACCCGGAGGAAACCCACACAGACACGGGGAGAACGTGCAGACTCCACACAGTGACCCGAGGCCGGGAATTGAACCCGGGTCCCTGGCGCTGTGAGGCAGCAGAGCTAACCCACCGTGCCGCCCATACGACAATCTGCACGCACTTGGGGCCTCGGGGTTGGCTCCCCGATTGCGGGATGGGGGGTGAAATGCACGGGCAGGAGCGGAAGGTGGGCTTTACGCCGTGCAGGTTAGGTGGATTGGCACCTGAAGGTCCCAAAGCAGCTAAACCGTCGACTCTCCTCCAGTACGGGACCCCGCGGAGGGAGGGGGGACATTTGGAGGACTTGACAGTCATAGCTCTCCCGCCACTGCACCCCCTTTATTTGGAGGGGAGGCGGTAGGAATCCCCCTTCCTTTTGGTCTTCCGCACTCCCCCACCCCGGAGATAGGCTAAATGCAAACAGAGACCGGACTGCCACCCCACCTTGCGAAACAACGTGCGACGTGACAGAGTTCCCTTCAAAATAAATTATTACAAAGAATAAGTGTTGAGGTCAGAAGCTATGCAAGTGGAGCGTGGGACTGACACAAAGCAACCAGAGTCACTCCAGTGTCATAGCACCCCCCCCCCCCCCGATTATAATGGGAGGACGTTTAAAATTAAAAATTAACACACCCGGCTGCGAATCGGAATATTGCACCATGATCGAAATCCGAAATCAAAACTTGCATTCTGTGTTCAGTAATAGGTATCTCCCTCCCTCACTCCTGAGGTGGGACGGGGGCAGTTCAATCTCTTCCCCCCCCATCCCCTCCCTCTTCCCCCCCTCCCCTGGGCGGACCAGCTCGCTGCTCGAGGTAACTCGACATTCATCCCGAACCGCCACCTTTTTGAGACGCGCAGGAAGTAATCGCTGTCTGATGGGCGGGGAGAGGCAGGGGTGGTCCTCAATCTTCCGCTGGTGGCCGCAGTGCGGAATACACCAGGACGTGTGGGTCCAGCTCCTGTTTACCTGAAACACAAATAAAGGGGGTTAAACTGAGAGGCAGAGAGAGGCCGAGAGCCCAGTGCAGGTAAACCGTCAGCGACACGCACGCGCACACACACACGCGCACACACACACACACAGACACACACACACAGACACACACACACACAGACACACACACACACAGACACAGACACACACAGACACAGACACACACACACAGACACACACACACAGACACACACACACAGACACACACACACAGACACACACACACAGACACACACACACAGACACACACACACAGACACACACACACAGACACACACACACAGACACACACACACAGACACACACACACAGACACACACACACAGACACACACACACAGACACACACACACAGACACACACACACAGACACACACACACAGACACACACACACAGACACACACACACAGACACACACACACAGACACACACACACAGACACACACACACAGACACACACACACAGACACACACACACAGACACACACACACAGACACACACACACAGACACACACACACAGACACACACACACAGACACACACACACAGACACACACACACAGACACACACACACAGACACACACACACAGACACACACACACAGACACACACACACAGACACACACACACACAGACACACACACACACAGACACACACACACACAGACACACACACACACAGACACACACACACACAGACACACACACACACAGACACACACACACACAGACACACACACACACAGACACACACACACAGACACACACACACACAGACACACACACACAGACACACACACACAGACACACACACACAGACACACACACACAGACACACACACACAGACACACACACACAGACACACACACACAGACACACACACACAGACACACACACACAGACACACACACACACAGACACACACACACACAGACACACACACACAGACACACACACACAGACACACACACACAGACACACACACACAGACACACACACACAGACACACACACACAGACACACACACACAGACACACACACACAGACACACACACACAGACACACACACACAGACACACACACACAGACACACACACACAGACACACACACACAGACACACACACAGACACACACACAGACACACACACAGACACACACACAGACACACACACAGACACACACACAGACACACACACAGACACACACACAGACACACACACAGACACCCAGAGCGAGAATGGAAATCATTGATAAAAATCCCAGTGACTAAACGACTGGAGGACCCCGGCACGAACCGTGTGGGTACTTACACGTGACGCAACGCCAGATATTCCTCACCGACCCTCCTGCTGTCCCGAAGGCCCAGGCTGCCATGGCAACCGTGATGCCATAAATCGGAAGAAGGCTCCCCTCATACCAGGGATTTAAGAATGTCTGAGTTGGGGGAGGGGGGTGGGAGAGAGAGCAGAAAGATGAGACATAGGTCAGCGGCGCAGGGGGACAGATGAAGCAGGCGAAGACTGGCTACCTTTCTCACCCGGGACAGCCTGCCCACCAGGCCTCCGGCCTTGCCTACCCTTACCTGTGGTGGGGGGGGGGGGAAGAAGAGGTGCCACCTTCCATCCCCGGCTCCGTTCGAGGAAGGAGGAGCGGCAGAGAGGGAGACTCGCATTCCTACCCTGCCCTCGAACCCCAGGATTCCCCGCCCGCCTCCCCCCCAAAAAAAAATCACTTCACCGGCAACAGAGAACTCTCGAAAGCATCGCCACAATTTACGCACAGCAAGATCCCACAGCCAACACTGACAGTGGGTGGGATTCAGCGATGGTCAATGGTGACCCCCCAGGATGTTGATCGTGGGGGGGGATTCAGTGATGGTTACACCATTGAACGTCAAGGGGTGGTGGTCCAAAGATGTGCAGGTTAGGCGGATTGGCCATGCTAAATTGCCCATTAATGTCCAAAGATGTGTAGGTTAGGGGGATTGGTGATGGTCATTGCCTGGCATTTGTGTGGCGTGAACGTTACTTGCTATGTGTACCCTTCATATGGCCTCCAAATAGTGATCGCCAGGGCACGATGCCAACTCCCCGCCTCTGGGAGCCTAACCGTCCTCTGAGGCAGACGGAGTCACCAAGGTGGGGGAAACATGTCGCTGTCCATAGGCCAAGAGGTGGAAATACGGTGGCCGGAATTCTCCGGCAATTCAAGCCGGCTGGATTTTCCATTCCCGCCGCCAGTGCACCCCCGGGGGTGGCACGAGGGGGAATTCCACCAACAGCGGCGGGACTGGAGTATCCCGCTGTTCGCAAATGACACGCCACCTCCTGCTGGCGGGAAACGTATGGATGGGAAGCCGGAGAATCTCTCCCGTCAACTCTGTGGCTGACTGGACACTAAGGGGCAATTTAGCACGGCCAATCCATCGAACACACACACCTTTGGACACCAAGAGGCAATTTAGCATGGCCAATCCATCTAACCTGCACATCTTTGGACACTAAGAGGCAATTTAGCACGGCCAATCCATCTAACCTGCACATCTTTGGACACTAAGAGGCAATTTAGCATGGCCAATCCATCTAACCCGCACATCTTTGGACATTAAGGGGCAATTTAGCATGGCCAATCCACCTAACCTGCACATCTTTGGACACTAAGGGACAATTTAGCATGGCCAATCCACCTAACCTGCTCATCTTTGGACACTAAGGGACAATTTAGCATGGCCAATCCACCTAACCTGCACATCTTTGGACACTAAGGGGTAATTTAGCATGGCCAATCCACCTAACCTGCACATCTTTGGACACTAAGGGGTAATTTAGCATGGCCAATCCATCTCACGCCCAGCCAGCCGATCAGCCCCCCCTTCTCCCGCAGTTCCTCCCGCTGGGGTGGCCTTACCATGGTGGCTGGGGCGCCAGCCAACGCCTTGGCGAAAGGACACTCGCCATGTACCAAGTCTGGGCTATTTGACCACAGAGTGCATCACGTTCCGTTCTCAGGATTCCGGCCTGGCTGCTCCACGGAACCCTCACTGTTTACACTCACGGGTGGGCGAGGGTCGGGGTCTCAGGAGGTCACGGTTATGGAGGAGGAGGGGGGGGGGGGGGGGGGAAGAGATGGGTGGGGCAGTAGACTCACCAGGCCTGACGTCAGCGCGTGACTCAGAACGACGGTGGCCAACGCCAGCCACTTCCGCTTCTCGCAGGCATCGAAGAAGACGACCCCCCAGGACGTGTGCAACAGGACGAGTGCCATGGTCAGAAAGGCTGCGGAGAGATAGCAATCACCTCAATTACACTGCGCACCAAAGAGAGGGACGGCACGGTGGGTTAGCACTGCTGCCGCACAGCGCCAGGGACCCGGGTTCGATTCCCGGCTTGGGTCACTGTCTGTGCGGAGTCTGCACGTTCTCCCCGTGTCTGCGTGGGTTTCCTCCGCGTGCTCCGGTTTCTTCCCACAGTCCGAATGACATGTAGGTTAGGCGGATTGGCCATGCTAAATTGCCCATTAATGTCCAAAGATGTGTAGGTTGGGTGGATTGGCCGTGCTAAATTGCCCCTTAGTGTCCAAAGATGTGCAGGTTTGGTGGAATGGCCATGCTAAATTGCCCATTAATGTCCAAAGATGTGTAGGTTAGGGTGGATTGGCCATGCTAAATTGCCCCTTGGTGTCCAAAGATGCGTAGGTTTGGTGGATTGGCCATGCTAAATTGCCCCTTGGTGTCCAAAGATGTGTAGGTTAGGTGGATTGGCCATGCTAAATTGCCCCTTGGTGTCCAAAGATGCGTAGGTTTGGTGGATTGGCCATGCTAAATTGCCCATTAATGTCCAAAGATGTGTAGGTTAGGTGGATTGGCCGTGTTGAATTGCCCATTAATGTCCAAAGATGTGTAGGTTAGGGTGGATTGGCCATGCTAAATTGCCCCATTAATGTCCAAAGATGTGTAGGTTAGGTGGATTGGCCATGCTAAATTGCCCCTTGGTATTCAAAGATGCGTAGGTTTGGTGGATTGGCCATGCTAAATTGCCCCTTGGTGTCCAAAGATGTGTAGGTTAGGGGGATTGGCCATGCTAAATTTCCCCTTGGTGTCCAAAGATGTGTAGGTTAGGGGGATTGGCCATGCTAAATTTCCCCTTGGTGTCCAAAGATGTGTAGGTTAGGGGGATTGGCCGTGGGAAGTGTGTTGGGTTATGGGGATAGCATCTGGGTGGGATGCTCTGTTGGAGAGCGGGTGCAGACCCGATGGGCTGAACGGCCTCATTCTGCACTGCAGGGATTCAATGATTCACTCGAAGGGGGTTGTGTTTACAGTGCCGATGGTCAGAAGGGTGACTGGCCCTTTAAGTGCGGGCTCCGGGTATTCGTAGCTGTCCAGCGTGACTCAGTGAGGGAGCCACCTTGCCCCTGGGAGGAAGGCCAGGGCTCCGCAGACGTGAGCCCGCCATGTAGGCCGGCAGCACAGCGCTGAGGGGATGCTGCACTGCCGGAGGGCGCAGAGGGAAACCCCCCCCCATCCTCTCTCCCCCCCAGCCCCCCGCCGTTTCGCCAACCCACCTGAGGTAATGAAGAAATAGGGCGAGCCGCCGTGAATCCCCACCACGCCCGGCCCCAGCGAGTCCGACAGGACGTTGATGACGGAGAACGCTCCGCTGATAACTCCGAAGGCCAGTCCGGAAACTGCAAAAAAGAGGGAGGGAGAGGGGGGGGAAGTGAGGACTCGACAGGCACTTGTCCCGGGACACACGGCCCCCCCACCGCACAGGGATCGCGGCAGATTACACAGGATTGGCACCGCAGAATCTGGCCATTCAGCCCCCCCAGTATATTCAAGCCCCCTTCCCAATTCAATCCACGATCTTAGCCCTCAATTCCCGCCTGTCTTTGTCAAGCTTTGCCTTAAGTGCACAGATACTGCATTCTAAAGGCTGGAGCGGTTTTCCTTCGGAGTAGAGAAGGGGCGAGGGAACTGATCGGGGCGCACGGGGTTACTGCGGGGCGCACGAGGTTACTACAGAGGGCGTAGGGCAGTTGGGAAGGCAATTCCACCCCCCCCGCATTAGTAGAGGGGTCAGTAACGGAGGAGGGGGGTAGAGATTCAAGGTTAAGCAGCAGGATATTTAGAGAGGATTTGAGGAGTAGCTTTTTCACCCAGAGGGTGGTGGGAATCTGGGACTGGTGGGAGCGAGTCCCATATTCTCCCCCCACTCCCCCCGTGGCAGCGAGTCCCACATTCTCCCCCACTCCCCCTGTGGGAGTGAGTCCCACATTCTCCCCCACTCCCCCGTGGGAGCAAGTCCCACATTCTCCCCCACTCCCCCCCGTGGGAGCGAGTCCCACATTATCCCCCCACTCCCTTCCCGTAGAAGCGAGTCCCACATTCTCCCCCACTCCCCCCCGTGGGAGCGAGTCCCACATACTCCCACAGGGGGAGTGGGGGAGAGTGTCCCACATTCTCCCCCACTCCCCCGTGGGAGCAAGTCCCACATTCTCCCCCACTCCCCCCCGTGGGAGCGAGTCCCACATTCTCCCCCACTCCCCCCTCGTGGGAGCGAGTCCCACATTCTCCCCCACTCCCCCACGTGGGAGCGAGTCCCACATTCTCCCCCACTCCCCCCCGTGGGAGCGAGTCCCACATTCCCCCTCCACTCCCCCCGTGGGGAGCGAGTCCCACATTCTCCCCCACTCCCCCTGTGGGGAGCGAGTCCCACATTCTCCCCCACTCCCCCCGTGGGGAGCGAGTCCCACATTCTCCCCCCACTCCCCCCGTGGGAGCAAGTCCCACATTCTCCCCCACTCCCCCGTGGGAACGAGTCCCACATTCTCCCACCCCCCCCCACTCCCCCTGTGGGGAGCGAGTCCCACATTCTCCCCCACGGGAACGAGTCCCACATTCTCCCCCCCCCACTCCCCCTGTGGGGAGTGAGTCCCACATTCTCCCCCACTCCCCCCGTGGGAGCGAGTCCCACATTCTCCCCCACTCCCCTGTGGGGAGCGAGTCCCACATTCTCCCCCACTCCCCCCGTGGGAGCGAGTCCCACATTCTCCCCCACTCCCCCCGTGGGAGCGAGTCCCACATTCTCCCTCCCCACTCCCCCTGTGGGGAGCGAGTCCCACATTCTCCCCCACTCCCTGGATAAAGATGTTTCTCCTCAATTCCTGGTTGAGTCAGCTCACTATTCCCTCAGTCTTACTGAGAGATCGAGAGGGAGAGATGAATCGCTCATAGCTGCATTTATGTCTTAAAAGAAAGTCTCATCTCAATCGCAAAAGTTACCAACAGAAGACAGTGAAGACAGCAAAACAAGACAGAGATTCAACAGACGAAATGGCGGCAGAAGATTCTGAAAGCCACAAAAACCCAGTTATATATTTTTTGATAGTGAAGAAATCTATTTTTTTATAGTTAATGAATGAGTATTGTATTCACGTAAACAGTATCCCATTAGAATAGCGTTTTATATCGATAAATATCCTTCGATATCCTCGTTTCTCAGAGGTCACAGAAGTGGGAAAGGCGCCAAGGAGGGGATTGGAAATCAAGGCTGAGAATTTGCAGGACGGGAAGCCTATACGGAGATAACGAGCGCCGCGGCAATTTAATTCACAACGAAACAGAGCACTGGGATTCGACACAACAGCTCGCTTCCTCGCTGTAGTTTCTACGCAATGGGTCGCGGAGGGTTTTGTTCTTTACCGTATGCCATCTGTCCGATCGATATGGGCGACTTCCCATCTTCACTTATGGCTGCAAGGCCCTGGTCAGCTTTCCTACACACACACACACGAGAGATAGAACATTACAGAGTGCTTGTCCTGCTGGACGTGGGAACTGAAACACGACCAATGCCCCCACTTCCAAGCCGCTAAATTCTATCGCACACAGGGAGCACAATAGAGCAGATCCTTCTGGTTTTCTGCTGGGTGGCACTGTTGGGAGGGAAGGGCGGGGCAGGGGAGGGAAGAATCCCCCCACCCCCTATCTCAAAGAATTTTGGGGCAGTGGGTACGCCCCAGAGACCGGGGCCGATGTATAACCCTCGCGCAAGCCAAAACTGGGGCAGCTCTTTCAGCAGGGCAGGAATGTGCAGGATGGGCCGAATGGCCTCCCCCGATCACCCAGAACAAAAGAAAAAGTCATCTTGGGGCTGCTGCGAGATGGCTTGTGGGAGCTTTCTATGCACAGATCGACCCCCTTTCCTCCCTCCAACTCCTCCCCTCCACCCCCCTCCCCCCCAACCCCCAGCCCCAGCTCCCCTCCCTCCCTCCGAATGCTATTAGACCTGATTGTATACAGTTGTTTGACAGTGACTAAGATTCTGTTATTACTGTTTTGGTACTGAATGATCCTTGTCTTTATTTGAACAGCATCTCAGTCGAAAACTTCCTTTAATTCCAATGTTACTTAGAGTCCTAGAGGTTTACAGCATGGAAACAGGCCTTTCAGCCCAACTTGTCCAGGCCATCCAGTTTTTAACCAGTAAGCTAATCCCAATTGCCCACGTTTGGCCCATATCCCTCTATACCCACCTTACCCATGTAACTGTCTAAATGCTTTTTAAAAGACAAAATAGTACCCGCCTCTACTACTACCTCTGGCAGCTTGTTCCAGACACTCACCACCCTCTGTGTGAAAAAATTGCCCCTCTGGACCCTTTTGTATCTCTCCCCTCTCACCTTAACCCTATGCCCTCTAGTTTTAGACTCCCCTACCTTTGGGAAAAGATATTGACGATCTAGCTGATCTGTGCCCCTCATTATTTTATAGACCTCTATAAGATCACCTCTCAGCCTCCTATGCTCCAGAGAAAAAAGTCCTAGTCTAGCCAGCCTCTCCTTATGACTCAATCCATCAAAGTAAAGTTAAAGTTTATTTATTAGTCACAAGTAAGGCTTACATTAACACTGCAATGAAGTTACTGTGAAGTTCCCCTAGTCGCCACACTCCGGCACCTGTTCGGGTCAATGCACCCTAACCAGCACGGCTTTCAGATTGTGGGAGGAAACCGGAGCACCCGGAGGAAACCCACGCAGACACGGGGAGAATGTGCAGGCTCCGTACAGACAGTGACCCAAGCCAGGAATCGAACCCGGGTCCCTGGTGCTGTGAGGCAGCAGTGCTAACCACTGTGCCACCCCGGTCCCGGTAGCATTCTGGTAAATCTTTTCTGCACTCTTTCAAGTTTAATAATATCCTTTCTATAATAGGGTGACCAGAACTGTACACAGTATTCCAAGTGTGGCCTTACCAATGTCTTGTACAACTTCAACAAGACGTCCCAACTCCTGTATTCAATGTTCTGAACATTGAAACCAAACAGTGGTGTCTGCTGCCACCCCCCCTTGTCCTTCTAGATGGTAGAGGTGGCGAGTTTGTAAGGTGCTGTCGAAGGAGCCTTAAGGTTAATGTGCAGGTTCAGTCAGCAGTTAGGAAGGCAAATGCGATGTTAGCATTCATGTCGAGAGGGCTGGAATACAGGAGCAGGGATGGACTTGTGAGGCTGTATAAGGCTCTGGTCAGACCCCATTTGGAGTATTGTGAGCAGTTTTGGACCCCGTATCTAAGGAAGGATGTGCCGGGCCTTGGAAAGGGTCCAGAGGAGGTTCACAAGAATGATCCCTGGAATGAAGAGCTTGTCGTATGAGGAACGGTTGAGGACTCTGGGTCTGTACTCGTTGGGAGTTTAGAAGGATGAAGGGGGGATCTTATTGAAACTTACAGGATACTGCGAGGCCTGGATAGAGTGGACGTGGAGAGGATGTTTCCACTAGCAGGAAAAACTAGAACCAGAGGGCACAACCTCAGGCTAAAAGGACGATCCTTTAAAACAGAGATGAGGAGGAATTTCTTCAGTCAGAGAGTGGTGAATCTGTGGAACTCTTTGCTGCAGAAGGCTGTGGAGGCCGGGTCATTGAGTGTCTTTAAGACAGAGAGATAGATCGGTTCTTGATTAATAAGGGGATCAGTGGTTATGGGCAAACCAGCCTCCCATCCATTGACTCTGTCTACACTTCCCGCTGCCTCGGGGAAAAGCAGCCGGCATAATCAAGGACCCCCACGCACCCCGGACATTCTCTCTTCCACCTTCTTCCGTCGGGGAAAAGATACAAAAGTCTGAGGTCACGTACCGACCGACTCAAGAACAGCTTCTTCCCTGCTGCTGTCAGACTTTTGAATGGACCCACCTCGCATTAAGTTGATCTTTCTCTACACCCTAGCTATGACTGTGACACTGCATTCTGCACCCTCTCCTTTCCTTCTCTATGAACAGTATGCTTTGTCTGTATAGCGTGCAAGAAACAATACTTTTCACTGTATCCCAATACATGTGACAATAATAAATCAAATCAAAAGGCAGGAGAATGGGGATGAGGAAAATATCAGCCATGATTGAATGGCGGGGCAGATTCGATGGGCCGAGTGGCCTAATTCTGCTCCTATGTCTTACGACACAAGATAAAGGGGATTAACCTCGGTGTTGTAACAAGACTGAGCGCGATCGAGGCCCCGAGCAGCTGGCGACGGGTGAAGTGGGACTTGCGATTGGCTTTCTCCCTCTCTGCCCCTTCCCTTCCCCCCCCCCCCCCCCCCCCCCCCTGCACCGAGACGCTTGCTTACTTGAGCAGCTTGTAGTAGGCGAAGCGGAAGACCTCCTGCAGCAGGACGGAGACCCCGGCCCCCATCATCAGCAGCCCTTGCTGAACCCTGGTGTCCTCCTTGTCGCTGAGCTGGACCGCCACAAACCAGAGCAGGGAGGAGAGGAGGATTGACACCAGCCAGAAGAAGGAGCTGCGGAGAGAGAGAGAAAGAGAGAGAAGTAAGAATCATGGAATCCCTGCAGTGCAGAAAGAGGCCATTCTGCCCTTCGAGTCTGCACCGACCACAATCCCACCCAGGCCCTACCCCCGTAACCCCACACATGTACAATAGCTAGTCCCCCTGACACTAAGAGTCAATTTAGCATGGCCAATCCACCTAACCTACACATCTTTGGACAATAAGGGGCAATTTAGCATGGCCAATCCACCTAACCTGCACATCTTTGGACAATAAGGGGCAATTTAGCATGGCCTATCCACCTAACCTACACATCTTTGGACAATAAGGGGCAATTTAGCATGGCCTATCCACCTAACCTGCACATCTTTGGACAATAAGGGGCAATTTAGCACGGCCAATCCACCTAACCTACACATCTTTGGACAATAAGGGGCAATTTAGCATGGCCAATCCACCTAACCTACACATCTTTGGACAATAAGGGGCAATTTAGCATGGCCTATCCACCTAACCTGCACATCTTTGGACACTAAGGGGCAATTTAGCATGGCCAATCCACCTAATCAGCATGTCGTTTGGACTGTGGGAGGAAACCGGAGCACCCGGAGGAAACCCACGCAGACACAGGGAGAACGTGAAGACTCCACACAGACAGTGACCCGAGCTGGGAATCGAACCAGTGTCCCAGGCGCTGTGAGGTAGCAGTGATAACCCACTGTGCGGCCTACGGTGCGGGTAACCATTTTCCAGGGAAGCCACACTGAGCGGCAGAGGGATGGTGGTTGGAACATGACGGCCCCAGCAGTTGAATAGCGCGCCCGTATTTCTCTAAGAATTGTCAGCCACACTTGCATTTCCATAGCGCATTTCACGCCCCCCCACAGCGGTGCTTTACCACTGAGGAAGTACATTTTTTTCCCCCTTTTTAAATGCAGTCACGGTTGCGTGACGTGGGACATACGGTGGCCATTTTGCGCAAAGCAAGATCCCAACAATGGTGACATCGATCCCAGGCCATCTGCTTTCTTTTTAAAGAATAAACAGAAGCGTCGACAGTCGTGGGATAAATATCGGCCCCGGACTGGAGGTTACAGAGATAGGGAGGGGGGTGTAGGGGCTGGAGGATGTTACAGAGATAGGGAGGGTGTGTAGGGGCTGGAGGAGGTTACAGAGATAGGGAGGGGGGTGTAGGGGCTGGAGGTGGTTACAGAGATGGGGAGGGGGTGGAGGGGCTGGAGGAGGTTACAGAGATAGGGAGGGGGTGTCGGGGCTGGAGGAGGTTACTGTGATAGGGAGGGGGTTGTAGGGGCTGGAGAAGGTTACAGGGATAGGGAGGGGGTGTAGGGGCTGGAGGAGGTTACAGGGATAGGGAGGGGGTGTAGTGGCTGGAGGAGGTTACAGAGATAGGGAGGCGGTGTATGGGCTGGAGGAGGTGACAGAGATAGGGAGGGGGTGTAGGGGCTGGAGGTGGTTACAGAGATGGGGAGGGGGTGGAGGGGCTGGAGGAGGTTACAGAGATAGGAAGGGGGTGTAGGGGCTGGAGGAGGATACAGAGATAGGCAGGGGGTGTAGGGGCTGGAGAGGTCTCAGGGATAGGGAGGGGGGTAGGGGCTGGAGGTGGTTACAGAGATGGGGAGGGGGTGGAGGGGGTTACAGAGATAGGGAGGGGGTGTCGGGGCTGGAGGAGGTTACTGTGATAGGGAGGGGGTTATAGGGGCTGGAGAAGGTTACAGGGATAGGGAGGTGGTGTAGGGGCTGGAGGAGGTTACAGGGATAGGGAGGGGGTGTAGGGGCTGGAGGTGGTTACAGGGATAGGGAGGGGGTGTAGGGGCTGGAGGAGGTTACAGAGATAGGGAGGGGGTGTAGGGGCTGGAGGAGGTTACAGGCTTAGTAAGGGGGTGTAGGGGCTGGAGGAGGTTACAGAGATGGGGAGGGGGTGGAGGAGGTTACAGCGATTGGGAGGGGGTGGACGGGCTGGAGGAGGTTACAGAGATAGGAAGGGGATGTAGGGGCTGGAGGAGGATGCAGAGATAGGCAGGGGGTGTCGGGGCTGGAGAGGTCTCAGGGATAGGGAGGGGGGTAGGGGCTGGAGGAGGTTACAGAGATAGGGAGGGGGTGTAGGGGCTGGAGGAGGTTACAGAGATAGGGAGGGGGGTGTAGAGGCTGGAGGAGGTTACAGAAAGTGAGGGAGGGGGTGTAGGGGCTGGAGGTGGTTACAGAGATAGGGAGGGGGTGTAGGGGCTGGAGGAGGTTACAGATAGGGAGGGAGGGGGTGTAGGGGCTGGAGGAGGTTACAGAAAGTGAGGGAGGGGGTGTAGGGGCTGGAGGTGGTTACAGAGATAGGGAGGGGGTGTAGGGGCTGGAGGAGGTTACAGAGATAGGGAGGGAGGGGGTGTAGGGGCTGGAGGAGGTTGCAGAGATAGGGAGGGGGTGTAGGGGCTGGAGGAGGTTACAGAGATAGGGAGGGGGTGTCGGGGCTGGAGGAGGTTAGAGTTAGGGAGGGGGTGTAGAGGCTGGAGGAGGTTACAGAGATAGGGAGGGGGTCTCGGGGCTGGAGGAGGTTACAGAGATCGGGAAGTGGTGTATGGGCTGGAGGAGGATACAGAGATAGGGAGGTGGTGTTGGGGTTGGAGAGGGGGTTACAGAGATGGGGATGGGGTGTAGGAGATTACAGAGATAGGGAGGGGGTGTAGGGGCTGGAGGAGGTTGCAGAGATAGGGAGGGGGTGTAGGGGCTGGAGGAGGTTACAGAGATAGGGAGGGGGTGTAGGGGCTGGAGGAGGTTACAGAGATAGGGAGGGGGGTGTAGGAGCTGGAGGAGGTTACAGAGATAGGGAGGGGGGTGTAGGAGCTGGAGGAGGTTACAGAGATAGGGAGGGGGGTGTAGGGGCTGATAGATAGACAAAGAGGTAGATCGGTTCTTGATTAATAAGGGGATCAGGGGTTACGGGGAAAAGGCAGGAGAATGGGGATGAGAAAAATATCAGCCATGATTGAATGGCAGAGCAGACTCGATGGGCCGAGTGGCCTAATTCTGCTCCTATGTCTGATGTAGTGGGATTGGAGGCAGTTCAGAGGAGGTTCACTGGATTGATTCCAGAGATGAGGGGTTTGTCGTGGGAAGAGAGATTGAACAGTTCAGGCCGACACTCTCTGGGATTTAGAAGAATGAGGGGAGGTCAAACTGAGGTTTACAAGATGATAAAAGGTTTGGATAAAGTAGACGGGGAGCGGATGCTTCCTCTTGTGGGACATTCTGGGACGAGAGGTCTCCGGATAAGGGGCAGCAAATTTAAAACAGAGTTGGGGGAGAAACTACTTCCCCCAAAGCGTTGTGAATCTGTGGAATTCGCTGCCCCCCAAAGTGCGGAGGATGCTGGGACAGTGAGTACATTTAAGGAGGGAGTTGGACAGGTTTTTAATTGGGAATGGGGGTGAAGGGTTACGGGGAGAAGGCAGGAAAATGGGGACGAGGAGAATATCAGCCACGGTCGAATGGCGGAGCGGACTCGATGGGCCGAGTGGCCTCATTCTGCTCCTGGATCTTATGAACTTAATGTCACCTCTTTGTGGGGTAGGGGGTGGTTGGGGGAGTCTTGTGATTGAGATTTTAAAACCTACTTCTGGCACTTTCTAGAAAAAAAACAATAAGGCAACAGCAAGTAAAGAGCGGGACGCTATTTCTCCAGCTGACACAACAGTGGGGGGGCCAAACTGGAAGCCGCAAACCCTTCCGCAGCGGAGGTCAAAGGGAGTGCGCAATCCGGAACGTAACCACACACAAAGCCGCAGCCCAGAGTGAGTGACGGAGCCACAGAATCACTTCCACATTCGGATCAAGGGGCAGAACCCCCGCTTCACTCAGCACTGCTGGAACCTCAAAGCAAACCAGCCTCCCATCCGTTGACTCTGTCTACACTTCCCGCTGCCTCAGGGAAAAGCAGGCAGCATAATCAAGGACCCCACGCACTCCGGACATTCTTCCACCTTCTTCCCTCGGGAAAAAGATGCAAAAGTCTGAGGTCACGTACCGACCGACTCAAGAACAGCTTCTTCCCTGCTGCTGTCAGACTTTTGAATGGACCTACCTCGCATTAAGTTGATCTTTCTCTACACCCTAGCTGTGACTGTAACACTACATTCTGCACCTTCTCCTTTCCTTCTCTATGAATGGTATGCTTTGTCTGTATAGTGCGCAAGAAACAATACTTCATGTCTTTCAACACCAACCAAGTAAACAAACTCAAATTAACTTAGGGCTGTATCCCAATACACGTGACAATAATAAATCAAATCTATGTACTCTATGAACGGTATGCTTTGTCTGGATAGTGCGCAAGAAACAGTATCTTTCACTGATCTTTCTCTACACCCCAGGGGGTGGCACAGTGGAATGTAGTGTTACAGTCATAGTTAAAGTTTTAAAGTTTATGTATTAGCGTCACAAGTAAGGCTTCCATGCAATGAAGTTACTGTGAAAGTCCCCCTCGTTGCCACACTCCGGCGCCTGTTCGGGTACACTGAGGGAGAGGTTTGTACGACCAATCCACCCTAACCAGCACATCTTTCAGACTGTGGGAGGAAACCGGAGCACCCGGAGGAAACCCACGCAGACACGGGGAGAACGTGCAGACTCCGCACAGACAGTGACCCAAGCCGGGAATCGAACCCAGGTCCCTGGCGCTGTGAGGCAGCAGAGCTAACCCACCGTGCCACGGAATAGGCAACCCAGATCCCAAACACTAGTCATGTGAAACTTTTCAATCACTTTTGTTTCCTAACCAGATACTTTAATTCTGACTTGATTTGATTTATTATTGTCACATGTATTGGGATACAGTGAAAAGTATTGTTTCTTGCGCACTATACAGACAAAGCATACCATTCATAGAGTACCGAGGGGAGAAGGAAAGGAGAGGGTGCAGAATGTAGTGTTACTGTCATTGCCATGCCTCCCTTTTCGCTGGCACAGTGGGTTAGCACTGCTGCCTCACAGCGCCAGGGACCTGGGTTCAATTTCTGCCTCGGGTCACTGTCTGTGCGGAGTCTGCACGTTCTCCCCGTGTTTGCGTGGGTTTCCTCCGGGTGCTCCGGTTTCCTCCCACAGTTGGAAAGACGTGCTGGTTTGGGTGCATTGGCCGTGCTAAATCCTTATTGTCCAAAGAAAATTACAGCACAGGAACAGGCCCTTCGGCCCTCCAAGCCTGCACCGACCATGCTGCCCGACTGAACTAAAACCCCCTACCCTTCCGGGGACCATATCCCTCCATTCCCACCCTATTCATGTATTTGTCAAGATGTCCCTTAAAACTCACTATCGTATCTGCTTCCACTCCCTCCCCCGGCAGCGAGTTCCAGGCGCCCACCACCCTCTGTGTAAAAAATCTGCCTCGTACATCTCCTTTAAACCTTGCCCCTCGCACCTTAAACCTGTGCCCCCCAGTAATTGACTCTTCCACCCTGGGAAAAAGCTTCTGACTATCCACTCTGTCCATGCCCCTCATAATCTTGTAGACTTCTATCAGGTCTCCCCTCAACCTCTGTCATTCCAGTGAGAACAAACCAAGTTTCTCCAGCCTCTTCTCATAGCTAATGCCCTCCATACCAGGCAACATCCTGGTAAATCTTTTCTGTACCCTCTCCAAAGCCTCCACATCCTTCTGGTAGTGTGGCGACCAGAATTGAACACTATATTCCAAGTGCGGCCTCACTAAGGTTCTATAAAGCTGCAACATGACTTGCCAATTTTTAAACTCAATGCCCCGGCCGATGAAGGCAAGCATGCCGTATGCCTTCTTGACTACCTTCTCCACCTGCGTTGCCACTTTCAGTGACCTGTGTACCTGTACACCCAGATCCCTCTGCCTCTCAATACTCTTCAGGTACTTTGTACCCGAACAGGCGCCGGGGTGTGGCGACTAGGGGGATTTTCACAGTAACTGCATTGTGGTGCTAATGTAAGCCGACTGGTGACACTAATAAATAAACTTAAACCTCAATGGGAGAAGGCTCAGGTGGAGCTGGGAAGAGAATGGACAGTGGGGCTTCTGAACCGGGACGAGCGTGACATAAACCATCAAACAATAGGATCCCTACAATGCAGGAGGAGGCCATTCAGCCCATCTAGTCTGCACCGGCAACCGTCTTCCTCCCCACACCCCCGGGGCCATGAGCTCGGGGGGGTGGGGGGGGGGGGTAACACGAACCACAAAGCGGTTCGAGCCACAACGGAACAGCTCGGCCGAGCCTGGGCGATGCCCCACCCAGTCGAATTGCCCACTGATGAAGGTAAGGGGGAGGAGGGTTGGAGCCAGGATGGGGTGGCTGGAACCCCTTTTCTTTTGCTATTCCACCACCGCCACCCACCCACTCCATGGGAGTTGGGTGTTGTTTTAAGAGTGGTTGAGAGGGGAGAATAGTTTTTATTTTCTGTCTGGCAAATTCTTGGCCTCGCCCCCATAGCGGGTGCCCTTGCCTTTAAATCCCGCCGCGGGTGACTTTAATGATTGACAACAGCCTTTTCTGAGCAGGGGACGATGGGAAGGAAGGCTGGCCGCCATTTTGAGAAGGGATTAGGCTGAGAGCGTAGGAGAAGAAGGGGGGGAAGAAAGCCCGCCATCTTGGGAAGGGAAGAGGGGCCAGGCAAACCAAAGGAGAGGAAGACTCACCCGGCGACCAGGATGATCACCCGCAGCGGGTCGGCGGCCACGGTCAGCAGCAGCAGCGCGAACGCCGGCCCGAAGGCGATGAAGGTACAGCCGAAGAAAACGGCCACGCTCATCCTCCCTTTCCCTTCACCACCTCCTCCTCACTCGACGCCCGCTCTGATTTGAAAGTCCCACCGCCATCTTCCCCTCCGCCCCGGAGGCGTCGACGGGAGGCCTGATTGACAGGCGGCCCCGCCAATGGGAGTGCGCACCTTTCCAAGGGAGGTGTCCAATTGCAATGCAGGGGCGGGCTCTAGCAGTGATGGACTGGTTGCTTGGCCAATGGGATGGATACGTTCCCGAGACGGCTGGCCAATCATCGTCCTGTTCAAGGGGGAGGCGGTTCGTAGATGATTGACGGCCGGCTCGGCCAATAGGAGCACGGTGCTCGCTAAGGCAATGTCCAATTCAAGTGTGGGGGCGGGTTCAAGATATGATTGGTAGGCTCTTGAGCCAATAGTCGACGGTGCCCGCTAAGCCAGTGACCAATTGGTGACCGGGGGCGGGTTCTAGGTATGATTGACAGGCTCTTCAGCCAATAGTTGACGGTCCTCCCTAAGCTGGTGACTAATTGGAGACCGGGGGCGTGTTCTCGATATGATTGCCATGCTCTTCCGCCAATAGTCGACGGTCCTCGCTAAGCCAGTGACCAATTGGTGTGGGGGAGGGCTCTAGATATGATCGACAGGCTCTTCAGCCAATAGCCGACTGTCTTCCTTAGCGAGTGACCAATTGGAGATCGGCCGCGGGTTCTAGGTATGATTGACAGGCTTCTCTGCCAATAGTGGACGGTCCTCGCTAAGCCACTGACCAATTGGAGACCGGGGGCGGGTTCTAGGTATGATCGACAGGCTCCTCAGGCAATGGATCGTCGGCCCATTTGAGGCTGTGACCAATCGGAGCCAGTGGGTGGGTTCTTGGATTATGATTGACAGGGTTTGTCCACCAATGGGCAGCCTCATCCCACAGGCCAATCCAGGGCGGAGGGGCACTCTCCCCTCGACCAATAGGCTGTGAGGGGGCGGGGCTCGAGCTTGGACGGGCCACGTCGCCTGTCACGCAACACGCATGTGCGGGACCGCGATGCCTCCTGGGGAGTGTAGTCTCCAGTGGCCTGGGCTCTGCCCCTTCCTCCCCCTCTCCTCTCCCACACTCCCCCTGTCAGGGGGTTCCATAGGGAGGGAGGGAGTGGAACTGAATCGCAATGCCCGTTCGGAGAGCCGGTAACGACACGATGGGCCGAATGGCCTCCCATCACGTTTTTAGGTGTCCAGGTCACCAACAACCTGTCCTGGTCCCCCCCATGCCGACACTATAGTTACGAAAGCCCCACCAACGCCTCTACTTTCCCAGAAGACTAAGGAAATTTGGCATGTCAGCTACGACTCTCACCAACTTTTACAGATGCACCATAGAAAGCATTCTTTCTGGTTGTATCACAGCTTGGTCTGGGCTCCTGCTCTGCCCAAGACCGCAAGGAACTACAAAAGGGTCGTGAATGTAGCCCAGTCCATCTCGCAAACCAGCCTCCCATCCATTGACTCTGTCTACACTTCCCGCAGCCTCGGGAAAAGTAGCCAGCATTATCAAGGACCCCCCACGCACCCCGGACATTCTCTCTTCCACCTTCTTCCGTCGGGAAAAAGATACAAAAGTCTGAGGTCACGTACCGACCGACTCAAGAACAGCTTCTTCCCTGCTGCTGTCAGACTTTTGAATGGACCTACCTCGCATTAAGTTGATCTTTCTCTGCACCCTAGCTATGACTGTAACACTACATTCTGCACCCTCTCATTTCCTTCTCTATGAACGGTATGCTTTGTCTGTATAGCGCGCAAGAAACAATACTTTTCACTGTATCCCAATACATGTGACAATAATAAATCAAATCACGTCTCCTCTCACGATATGGGTGGATTTTCCCGCTCCTCCTGGCACGGGAATCCTGGCGGAGTGGGGAGGGTTAGCGAACCATGTAAAGGTCTGTTGACCTCGGGCGGGATTTTCCAGTCCTGGGGCAAGCACGGCCAGAAAATCCATGCCCTATTTCTATGACCTCTTGTTCTGGACTGTCGCAGTGAGAGAAATCTGCCATCCTTACCCCGGTCTGGCTTACTTGTATCTCCAGACATCTGCCCCCCCCCCCCCACCCCCCAACACACAGCAATGTGGTCGACTCTTAACTGCCCCTCCCCCTCTGAGCAAGACACTCAGTTCAAAGGGCAATTAGGAATGGGTAACAAGTGCTGTCCCCCACATCCCATGAAACATAGAAGATAGGAGCAGGAGGAGGCCATTCGGCCCTTCGAGCCTGCTCCGCCATTCATTACGATCATGGCTGATCATCCAACTCAATAGCCTAATCCTGCTTTCTCCCCATAACCTTTGATCCCGTTCGCCCCCAAGTGCTATATCCAGCCGCCTCTTCAATACATTCAATGTTTTGGCATCAACTACTTCCTGTGGGAATGAATTCCACAGACTCACCACTCTCTGGGTGAAGAAATGTCTCCTCATCTCCGTCCTAAATGGTCTACCCTGAATCCTCAGACTGACCCCCTGGTTCTGGACTCCCCCCACCATCGGGAACATCCTCCCTGCATCTACCCTGTCCAGTCCTGTTAGAATTTTATAAGTCTCCATGAGATCCCCCCTCATTCGTCTGAACTCCAGTGAAAACAATCCTAACCTCGTCAATCTCTCCTCGTACATCAGTCCCGCCATCCCCGGAATCAGCCTGGTAAACCTTCGCTGCGCTCCCTCGAGAGCAAGAACATCCTTCCTCAGAACAGGAGACCAAAACTGCACACAATACTCCAGGTGTGGCCTCACCAAGGCCCTGTATAATTGCAACAACACATCCCTGCTCCTGTACTCGAAACCTCTCGCAATGAAGGCCAACATACCATTTGCCTTCTTTACTGCCTGCTGCACCTGCATGCTTACCTTCAGCGATTGATGGATAAGGACACCCAGGTCCCGCTGCACACTCCCCTCTCCCAATTTACAGCCATCCAGGTATTTATTTATTTAGTGTCACAAGTAAGGCTTACATTAACACTGCAGTGAAGTTACTGTGAAAATCCCCCTAGTCGCCACACTCCTGTTCGGGTAACACTGAGGGAGAATTTAGCACGGCCAATCCACCCTAACCAGCACGTCTTTCGGGATGTGGGAGGAAACCGGAGCACCCGGAGGAAACCCACGCAGACACGGGGAGAACGTGCAGACTCCACACAGACAGGGACCCAAGCTGGGAATCGAATCGGGGCACATAAAATCGGGGTTCCACTGTAGTAGTAATCTGCCTTCTTGTTTTTGCTTCCAAAGTGAATAACCTCACATTTATCCAAATTGTACTGCGTCTGTCATTGACTTGTCCAGTCAGAGTCATAGAGGTTTACAGCATGGAAACAGACCCTTCGGCCCAACTTGTCCATGCCGTCCTTTTTTTTTAAACCCCTAAGCTACTCGCCCAACCTGTCCAGATCACGCTGAAGGATAAAGTAAAAGTTGAAGTTTATTCATTAGTCACAAGTCGGCTTACATTAACACTGCAATGAAGTTACTGTGAAAATCCTCAAGTTGCCACACTCCTGTTCGGGTTACACTGAGGGAGAATTTAGCACGGCCAATCCACCCTAACCAGCACGTCTTTCAGACTGTGGGAGGAAACCCACGCAGACACGGGGAGGATGTGCAGACTCCGCACAGACAGTTCTCTGGCATCCCCGCCACAGTTCGCCCTCCCACCCAACTTGGTGTCGTCTGCAAACTTTAAAAGAATAAATAAGCGTGGGGGGACAGGCTCGATGGGCCGAGTGGGCTACTCCGACCCCCATTTTGTTGTGCGCTTGGCAGTGCCAACCTCACCGATCTGTCTTAGTAAGGGACGTTCCTCTCCACTCATGTTCCAAATGCCAGCGCCACCCCCCCACAACCACCCCCCCCCCCCCAAACCACCCCCCCCCCCAACCACCACCACCCACCCCTCCCCCCCCCCCCCAACCACCACCACACCCCCCCCCCCCCCACCACACCACCCCCCCCCCCCCCCTGACGGTCCACAATTGGATAATCCTGCTTAACAAACATTCGAGTCACAGAGGTCCATTAGTCACTGGGTCAAAGTTCACAGCAACCGCAAATCTTTTATTAGAACAGCATCGTACAGGGGCGCTATTGCAGCCACAAGAACGCCATGGTCCCCAACCGGAGGAGATGGACCCTCACCCCCAACATCTGGAAGCTTCCGTCTCGCAAAACATGAGGGGGGTGCGGGGGGGAAGAACCAGCCCGACATAGCTGGTAGTAATCGATTTCGATTGGAGAAGGAATCCTTTGCCGCCAAGAGTATTTTGGCAGTACCTCCCCTGCCCAGGGGGGGCGCCGCCGTTCCGGATTCCGTCCCCCCTCTCTGCGGCCAACTCTCGCGCCGTCCGTTCGTGACACAGATGGGGCTATGCCCGGAGTTGCCTGAGGCAGCTGTGGCTAGCGTCCGCAAGATCCCAGATCGCTGCGGGGAACCTCCCCGGCTTGGTCAATCCGCAAAGTGTGCAGGATCCTCCGGGATCTGGTGCCAGCCCCATCCTGAATATTGGGGGCAAGGGGGGGGGGCAGGGGGGGGAACAGTGACCCCTCATGGTGCGGGGTGGGGAGGGTGAAATAGATTGGGAGTGATGAACTCAACAAATAAAACGCAATTTCTCTGTCGCCGGTCTCTCGATGTTAACCAATGGCTATGCGGCAACCTGCATTCATGTGCGTCCCATTCCACCCCCCGCAACACGTGTACAGGTGGGAGGAGGGAAATAAGTGCCTTGCTGGTCCCAATTCCCTCCTTCCAACCTTATTTCCACAACCGACTGGGACTCTGTTTCGACGGGAGGGCAATTCCCAAACACACTCCTGCCAGAACATCTAAAAGAAAACACAATACCAAAGGGAAGGAATCTCGCCCTTTCGTAGGCTCCCCACGGTACAGGTGGAGGCCATTTGGCCCATCCAGTCTGCACCGACTCTACTGCAGGGCATCTTACCCCGTAACCCCACATATTTATCCCGCTAATCCCCCTAACCCGCACATCTTTGGACACTAAGGGGCAATTTAGCATGGCCAATCCACCTAACCTACACATCTTTGGACACTAAGGGACAATTTAGCATGGCCAATCCACCTAACCTACATATCTTTGGACACTAAGGGGCAGTTTAGCACGGCCAATCCACCTAACCCACACATCTTTGGACACTAAGGGGCAATTTAGCATGGCCAATCCACCTAACCGACACATCTTTGGACACTAAGGGACAATTTAGCATGGCCAATCCACCTAACCCGCACATCTTTGGACACTAAGGGGCAATTTAGCACGGCCAATCCACCTAACCTACATATCTTTGGACACTAAGGGGCAGTTTAGCACGGCCAATCCACCTAACCCACACATCTTTGGACACTAAGGGGCAATTTAGCATGGCCAATCCACCTAACCTGAACATCTTTGGACAATAAGGGCAATTTAGCATGGCCAATCCACCTAACCTGCATGTCTCTCGGACTGTGGGAGGAAACCCACCCAGACACGGGGAGAATGTGCACAGTCACCCGTGGCCGGAATCGAACCCGGGTCCCTGGCGCTGTGAGGCAGCAGTGCTAACCCACTGTGCCGTCGTGCCTCTTGGGGAAAAAAAAGTCCAGAAACGGCGGAAAACACAACGCCGGTTAAGGTTCTGGTAAAAGAGGTTTGAGCGCTTGGGACACCTCAACGCAACCTCAATCTCCTCTCCCTCTCCCCTCCCCACTCTGTGCAAGCCCGCGGCTGAGATTCAGAACATTCTTTGTCTGCCACCCACCCTCCTTCGCCCCCCCTCCCGCCCCCACTCCCTCCCCCAACCACAGTGGCACTCAAAATACAAAGCAACAAGGCCTGGAATACTATTTCCCAGGGTCAACCTGGCTGAATTCTCAATCAGAGAGAGAGAGAGCGAGCGAAGAGGATCATAGTCTTCTGCTGAGGAATGGCAGGGTACGTGGGCCCAGGAGGGTGGCAGGGGGAAGTGAGGGAGGGGCAGGGATTGTAGCGACGTTAAACCAGGCACGTTCTCCTGAAGGATCGATACGACTGCCGCTTCCCCGGTATCCGACTTCAATAAATTATCCCCAAGGGAAATCCGAGGAGGTTCCGCGGCCCTCTTTCAGCGGTGGTGGGTGGGTGGCTGGAGGGGGGAGTTGTGTGTGGAGTGTTTTAAGAGTCTTAAACTAAGGAGCACTTGGAGGAGCTGCTCTTTGGCGCATTGTCCAGGGGCGTCTTGGTGCTCGGGGAGCCGAAGCCCTAGGTTTGGAGAACATAAAAGCAAGAGTTAGACCAGAAAATAACATTCAAACACATGTGACGCTACTGTGACTTTAAGAATTTTTTTTTAAAATCATGATCTCTGCGGTTATAAGCAGCTTTTGGGTTTTTTTTTCGTTGTTGTCGAGGTTTCTGCCTGGCTGTCCTGCTTGAATGGGGTTTTGTTTATTTTTACTCCGGGCCTAACGCACTTTCTGGGAGCTTACAACCTTTTGAATTGTTCGGGGGTAGAACGATTTGAGAGGTCAGGTGACAGGAGTTCTTTTCCTTCCAGTTTGGTTCAGCGTCGGAGGCTGTCTTGGTTTTCAAGCTGCAGACAGGTTTTGTCTCTCTTCTCTCTCTCTCCATCTGTCAGAGAGAGAGACACACAGAGACAGGCAGAGAGAACATAAGAACTAGGGACCAGGAGTCGGCCATCTGGCCCCTCGAGCCTGCTCCGCCATTCAATAAGATCATGGCTGATCTTTTTGTGGACTCAGCTCCACTTACCCACCCGCTCACCATAACCCTTAATTCCTTTACTGTTCAAAAATTTATCTATCCTTGCCTTAAAAACATTCAGTGAGGTAGCCTCAACTGGGCAGGGAATTCCACAGATTCACAACCCTTTGGGTGAAGAAGTTCCTCCTCAACTCAGTCCTAAATCTGCTCCCCCTTATTTTGAGGCTATGCCTCCTAGTTCTAGTTTCACCCGCCAGTGGAAACAACTTCCCTGTTTCTATCTTATCTATTCCCTTCATAATCTTATATGTTTTTATAAGATCTCCCCTCATTCTTCTAAATTCCAGTGAGTATAGCCCCAGTCTACTCAAATCTCTCCTCATAAGCCAACCCTCTCAACTCCGGAATCAACCTAGTGAATCTCCTATGTACCCCCTCCAGTGCCAGTATATCCTTTCTCAAGTAAGGAAACCAAAACTGTACACAGTACTCCAGGTGTGGCCTCACCAGCACCTTATACAGCTGCAACATAACCTCGCTGTTTTTAAACTCCATCCCTCGAGCAATGAAGGACAAAATTCCATTTGCCTTCTTAATTACCTGCTGCACTTGCAAACCAACTCCTTGTGATTCTTGCACAAGGACACCCAGGTCCCTCTGCACAGCAGCATGCTGCAACTTTTTACCATTTGAATAATAGTCCATTTTGCTGTTATTCCTACCAAAATGGATGACCTCACATTTACCAACATTGTACTCCATCTGCCAGACCCTCGCCCACTCACTTAGATTATCTATATCCCTTTGCAGACTTTCAGCATCCTCTGCACACTTTGCTCTTCCACCCATCTTAGTGTCATCTGCGAATTTTGACACACTACACTTGGTCCCCAACTCCAAATCATCTATGTAAATCGTAAACAATTGTGGTCCCAACACTGATCCCTGAGGCACACCACTCATCACTGATCACCAACCAGAAAAACACCCATTTACCCCCACTCTTTGCTTTCTGTTAGTTAACCAATCCTCTATCCATGCTAATACATTACCCGTAACACCGTGCACCTTTATCTTATGTAGCAGTCTTTGGTGTGGCACCTTGTCAAATGCCTTCTGGAAATCCAGATACACCACATCCACAGGTTCCCCATTGCCCACTGCACATGTAATGTTCTCAAAGAATTCCACCAAATTAGTCAAACATGACCTGCCCTTCATGAACCCATGCTGCGTTTTCCCGATGGGACAATTTATATCCAGATATCTCGCTATTTCTTCCTTGATGATAGATTCAAGCATTTTCCCTATTACAGAAGTTAAGCTAACCGGCCTATAGTTACCCACCTTTTGTTTACCTCCTTTTTTAAACATTGGCGTCACATTTGCTGTTTTCCAATCTGCGGGAACCACGCCAGAGTCCAGCGAATTTAGGTAAATTACCACTAGTGCATTTGCTATTTCTCCCGCCATCTCTTTTAGTACCCTGGGATGCATTCCATCAGGACCAGGAGACTTGTCTACCTTTAGCCCCATTAACTTGCCCAACACTACCTCTTTCATGATAATGATAGTTTCTAGATCCTCACCCACCATAGTCTTCCTGTCATCAATTTTTGGCATGTTATTTGTGTCTTCCACTGTGAAGACCGACACAAAATACCTGTTCAATGCCTCAGCCATTTTTTCATTTCCAGTTATTACATCCCCCTTCTCATCCTCTAAAGGACCAATGCTTACTTTCGCCAATCTTTTTCATTTTATATATTTGTAGAAAATTTTGCTATCTGTTTTTATATTCTGAGCTAGTTTACGCTCATATTCCATCTTACTTTTCTTTATAGCTTTTTTCGTGGCTTTCTGCTGACCTTTAAAGATTTCCCAATCTTCTAGGTTCCCACTAATCTTTGCCACTTTGAGACAGGCAGAGAGAGAAAGCCAGAGACAGGCAGAGAGGGAAAGACAGAGGGAGACAGGCAGAGGGAGACAGGCAGAGGGAGACAGGCAGAGGGAGACAGGCAGAGGGAGACAGGCAGAGGGAGACAGGCAGAGGGAGACAGGCAGAGGGAGACAGGCAGAGGGAGACAGGCAGAGGGAGACAGGCAGAGGGAGACAGGCAGAGGGAGACAGGCAGAGGGAGACAGGCAGAGGGAGACAGGCAGAGGGAGACAGGCAGAGGGAGACAGGCAGAGGGAGACAGGCAGAGGGAGACAGGCAGAGGGAGACAGGCAGAGGGAGACAGGCAGAGGGAGACAGGCAGAGGGAGACAGGCAGAGGGAGACAGGCAGAGGGAGACAGGCAGAGGGAGACAGGCAGAGAGAGACAGGCAGAGGGAGAAAGGCAGAGAGAGAAAGGCAGAGAGAGAAAGGCAGAGAGAGAAAGGCAGGGACAGGCAGAGAGAGACAGGCAGAGAGACAGAAACAGAGAGAAAGAGAAACAGAGAGAAAGAGAGCTGGAGAGAGACAGGGAGAGAGAGAGACGGAGAGAGAGAGAGAGAGACGGGGAGAGAGAGAGAGAGACGGGGAGAGAGAGAGAGAGACGGGGAGAGAGAGAGAGAGACGGGGAGAGAGAGAGATACTGCCCTTGGAGGGCAGTTGAGAGTCAACCACATTGCTGTGGCACTGGAGTCACATGTAGGCCAGACCGGGGTAAGGACAGCAGATTTCCTTCCCTAAAGGGAACCAGATGGGTTTTTCCGACAATGGGTCATCAGTAGATTCTTAATTCCAGATATTTTTTATTGAATTCAAATTCCACCATCTGCCGTGGCGGGGATTCGAACCCGGGTCCCCCAGAACATTAGTGGAGTTTCTGGATTAATAGTCCAGCGATAATACCACTAGGCCATCACCTCCCCATGTGTAGGGAAGGCAGGAGCCATACTTTAGGGCTCGAATGAGGAGAGGTGTCTGCGGTGCATTGTAACCAGTGCAAGGCAATCAGCCGTGTGGTTAACTTACTGATTTTTTGCTCATCTTTGTTAATATGTCCTGGGCCAGCGACTGAAAAGCCTGTTCAGAACAAAAAGAGGGAGAGTCCCATTCAGCACGTAAAAATTAGCACACAGAAACATAGAAACTAGAAGCAGGAGGAGGCCATTCGGCCCTTCCAGCCTGCCCCGCCATTCATTATCATGGCTGATCATCGAATTCAATATCCGGATTCCCCCCCTTCCCCTCGATCCCTTTAGCCCCAAGAGCGATATCCAATTCCTTCTTGAAATCACACAACGTTTTGGCCTCAGCTACTTTCTGTGGGAGTGAATTCCACACATTCACCACCCTCTGGGTGAAGAAATTTCTCCTCACCTCAGTTCTAAAAGGTTTACCCCTTATCCTCAAACTATGACCCCCTAGTTCTGGACTCCCCCCACCATCGGGAACATTCTTTCTGAATCTGCCCTGTTAGAATTTTATAAGTTTCTATGCGATCCCCTCTCACTCTTCTAAACTCCAGTGAATATAATCCTCACCGACTTAGTCTCTCCTCATATGACAGACCTACCATCCCAGGAATCAGCCTGGTAAACCTTCACTGCGCTCCCTCTATAGCAAGGACATCCTTCCTCAGATAAGGAGACCAAAACTGCACACAATACTCCAGGTGTGGCCTCACCAACACCCTGTACAATTGCAGCAAAACATCCCTATCCCTCAAATCCTCTCGCTATGAAGGCCAACATACCATTTGCCTTCTTTACCGCCTGCTGTACCTGCGCGCTTACTTTCAGCGACTGATGCACGAGGACTCCAAGGTCTCGCTGAGTATCCACCTCTCTCAATTTACACCCATTCAAATAAATAATAGGTGCGCTGATGCTGTGTTATTTTAATATATTTTATGTTTAAGGTGGTAAAAGTGATTATTTTACATTTTTCTTAGCTCTTAGTAAAGGGTTAAATGATTCTTAAAACAAGAGTAGCTTACACGTGTGAATGCAGCAAGATAATTAAATAAGTAACTATAATTTTAAAACATATATGATGATATTTTAAATGTATTTTAAACACTCTATGAATCACTATTCACTTTGGCCAAACCAAGTTAACGAAAGGCATCATGGGAAAGGTGAACAGTTCAGAGCCAAAGGCCTGGGAACTCATTAGTTAGCGAAATGCATATCTGGAAGATTCTCACAAGGGAACATATGTTGATACATAATGAATAGGTCAGTCACTGCCCAGACACAGATTAGATATGCCCCTGGATGCAGGAACACATGTTTATTCAGTGAGCCGGTGGGAACATCCACTTTGACCCTTACAGTTTTAAAGTTAAAAGTTTTAAAGTTTATTTATTAGTATCACAAGTCGGCTAACATTAACACTGCTATGAAGTTACTGTGACAATCCCCTAGTTGCCACACTCCGGCGCCTGTTGGGTAGTACACTGAGGGAGAATTTATCACAGCCAACGCACCTAACCGGCACATCTTTCGGACTGTGGGAGGAAACCGGAGCACCCGGAGGAAACCCACGCAGACACGGGGGGAGAACGTGCAGACTCCGCACAGACAGTGACCTAAGCCAGGAATCGAACCTGGGTCCCTGGCGCTGTGAGGCAGCAATGCTAACCGGTGTGCTGCCAAACATTGGTTACTGAGGCGTCTACCGTAACCAGATAACAGGAAAGTAGCCAAAAAGGGAGTTAGCATCCGGGTTTAATGGACGGATGAATTTCCCTCGTTGGAAAGGACATCCTTCCTCAGATAAGATGTGGAGATGCTACCAAATAAACCTGTTGGATTTTAACCTGGTGTTGTGAGACTTCTGTTCCACAGATAAGGACACCAAAACTGCTCACAACATTCCAGGCGTGGCCTCACCAACGCCCTAGATAATTGCAGCAAAACATCCCCATCCCTGTACAGTTGGCTGCGGTACTTGACAAGACATTTGTGCTGATCTGTGTATACGAAAAGAAATTAATTTTAAACTAACGAAGGGCGGGAAATCTGATAAAGAAAACGTATAACCATCCTGTTTTTAACTGACAACTTCAGAACTTGCCCGAGAGGTCCCCAAGCCTCCTACGCTCCGGGGGAAAAAGTCCCAGTCTCTCCTTATCACTCAAACCAACATGGCAGCATCCATGGACTGCCTCCAATGCGGGAACTCTTTTGTTTAACTGAAAAAGAATGCCTCTGATTCAATCGAGACAATTGGTGACTCACCTCTTCCACATTTAAACTGGATTTAGCGCTCGTCTCGAAGAATCGGATTCCGTGATCTTTTGCCAGCTGCAGCCAAGGGAACACAAAGTGACACGTATTCAGGCTCGTTATGGGACGTACAGGTTTGGGTGTGTGCTGACGAAATGCGGCCTCTCGGCCTGGTCATGCCTGCGCCTGGCTCTTTGGAAGAGTGACGCAGTTACTCCCACCCTCCCCTCTAGTGGGGGGGTATGTGGGATCCTTTGTATGACGTCTGAAGCAAGCCAGACTTCAACTTAAGGTATTTCTGCCTAACGATGCTAAGCTTTAAAGCTAACTTGGCCCTCGGCTGGGAATTATGGGATGAGCTGAGAAATTGACTGCATTTGAAAATGCAGAAAGGACGAAACAGAGATTTCACAGCTGCCAATTCTTTATGTAAGTTGGAGACTGTGTGTTCCCAGCTCTTTCAATAACACAGATAAGAATTCATACATTGTAGCAACAGTTATCTGTTGATCCTGTCCTGTCCAAAGTTTGGATCAAGTCTATCTTAGGACTGGTCCCTCTGGTCTGCTGCTTCCTCTGTCTTTTCTCTCTCTCTCTCTCCAGTTATCTTCACTTCTGTCGTGTTAATTTTAAATGATGCTCAATAAAAGAGATTCAACTTGGAACCAGTGCTGCCTACGTCTATTCTAAGAAATGAACAGACCCTACAGGGCGGCACCGTGGTTAGCACTGCTGCCTCACGGCACGAGGGATCCGGGTTCGATTCCCATCTTGGGTCACTGTCTGTGCGGAGTTCTCCCCGTGTCTGCGTGGGTTTCCTCCGGGTGATCCAGTTTCCTCCCACAGTCCTAAGATGTGTGGGTTAGGTGGATTGGCCATGCTAAATTGCCCCTTAGTGTCCAAGGATGTGCGGGTTAGGTGGATTGGCCATGCTAAATTGCCCCTTAGTGTCCAAGGATGTGCGGGTTAGGTGGATTGGCCATGCTAAATTGCCCCTTAGTGTCCAAAGAAGTTCAGGTTAGGTGGGTTGGCCATGCTAAATTGCCCCTTCGTGTCCAAAGAAGTTCAGGTTAGGTGGATTGGCCATGCTAAATTGCCCCTTAGTGTCCAAAGATGTGCAGGTTAGGTGGATTGGCCATGCTAAATTGCCCCTTAGTGTCCAAAGAAGTTCAGGTTAGGTGGATTGGCCATGCTAAATTGCCCCTTAGTGTCCAAAGAAGTTCAGGTTAGGTGGATTGGCCATGCTAAATTGCCCCTTCGTGTCCAAAGATGTGCGGGTTAGGTGGATTGGCCATGCTAAATTCTCCCTCGGGCGCCAGAGTGTATGTATTTCCAAGTCAGGGTGGCGAATGGCTTGGAGTGGCGGGGTGGGGACTTGCAGGCGGTGGTGTTCCCCATGTGTCTGCTGTACCTCCCCCCCTTGTCCTTCTAGGGGGTAGAGGTGGCGGGTTTAGAAGGTGCTGTCTTGGCGAGTCGCTGCAGATGGTACACTGTGAGGGACAAGTTGGAGACTCGGGGTGAGATTCTCTGGCCTCCCAGCCGTGCGTTTCCTGCCAGTGGGAGGAGGCACCTTGATTGCTAGCGGCGGGATTCTCCGGTCTGGGAACACACGCAGACACGGGGGGGCGGGAGAATGTCCAGACTCTGCGCAGGCAGTGACCCGAGACCGGGAATCGAACCCGGGTCCCTGGCGCTGTGAGGCAGCAGTGCTAACCCACTGTGCCACCGTGGGATGGGCAACAGATGCTGGCCAGCTTGCGATGCCCATGTCCCGTGAAAGAATTTTTAAAAGTCCCTCCCTAAATCTCTCTCCACACACCCCCACCCCTCTCCACCTCTCTCTCTTGCTGTCACTTTTAAGATGCTCTTTCAACCCTTCTCTTTGTCCAAGCTGTCCGCCACCTGCCCCGATACCTCGCTATGCCGCTCGATATGTGCGAAGGTTGAAACCCGGACTCGGCGCACCACTCGTAGCCCGGTCAGGCCGCGCTGTCAAATTCCAATCGGCCAGTCCCGACGCTACGTCACAAGCGCCGTTTCCCGTCGTTACCTTCCCGACCGGTTTGTCGGCGCGCCCCGCCAGCGCGGGCTTCGACAGCCCCCGTGAAGCCAGTGGTCTGCCAGAGCGTTGGAACTGCGCTCCGTATTTCAGAGTGCGAATCCCGCGCGACGCAGTCTCAGGAGAAGAGATTGAACCATCGGGGGCGGTGGGGAGGGGGGAGCTCGACTGGCAGTCGTTGAGGCCACTCCGGGGTCAGGGTGGTCTGAAGCTCTTGACCCCAGGAGGTAGACCGGCAGGTTGGGGAGGGGGATGGTGGGGGTAAGGGATCATCCGACTCACCTTCTCAGCTTTGTCCTTGGGCACCTTTCTTCTATTTTCCATGTCACATTTGTTCCCCAGTAACATTCGCTCCACAGTGGCTGAAGCGTTCTGTGAAAAGGAAAAGTATCTGTCAATGATCTCGGCACGGTGGCACAGTGCGTTAGCACTGCTGCTTCACAGCTCCAGGGTCCCGGGTTCGATTCCCGGCTCGGGTCACTGTCTGTGTGGAGTTTGCACATTCTCCTCGTGTCTGCGTGGGTTTCCTCCGGGTGCTCCGGTTTCCTCCCACAGTCCAAAGATGTGCGGGTTAGGCTGATTGGCCAGGTTAAAAATTGCCCCTTAGAGTCCTGGGATGTGTAGGTTAGAGGGATTAGCGGGTAAAATATGTGGGGGTAGGGCCTGGGTGGGATTGTGGTCGGTGCAGACTCGATGGGCCGAATGGCCTCCTGCACTGTAGGGTTTCTATGATGATTTCACAACATCGTGGGCCGAAGGGCCTGTTCTGTGCTGTACTGTTCTATGTTCTAATGATCTGATTTGATTTATTATTGTCACATGTATTGGGATACAGTGATAAGTATTGTTTCTTGCGCGCTATACAGACAAAGCATACCATTCATAGAGTACATAGATTTGGTTTATTATCAGATGTATTGGGATATAGTGAAAAATATTGTTTCTTGAGCGCTATACAGACAAAACATACCGTTCATAGAGTACAGAGGGAGAAGGAAAGGAGAGGGTGCAGAATGTAGTGTTACAGTCACAGCTGGGGTGGAGAGAAAGATCAACTTAGTGCGAGGTAGGTCCATTCAAAAGTCTGACAGCAGCAGGGAAGAAGCTGTTTTCGAGTCGGTCGGTACGTGACCTCCGACTTTTGTATCTTTTTCCCGATGGAAGAAGGTGGAAGAAAGAATCACAGAATCCCTACAGTACAGAAAGAGGCCATTCGGCCCATCAAGTCTGCACCGACCACAATCCCACCCAGGCCCTACCCCCATATCCCTACATATTTACCCACTAATCCCTCTAACCTACGCATCTCAGGACACTAATGGCAATTTTAGCACGGCCAATCAACCTAACCCGCACATCTTTGGGCTGTGGGAGGAAACCGGAGCACCCGAAGGAAACCCACGCAGACACGGGGAGAACGTGCAAACTCCACACAGACAGTGACCCGAGCCGGGAATCGAACCCGGGTCCCTGGAGCTGTGAAGCAGCAGTGCTAACCCACTGTGCTACCGTGCCGCCCAGAATGTCCGGGGTGCGTGGGGGTCCTTGATTACGCTGGCTGCTTTTCCCCGAGGCAGCGGGAAGTGTAGACAGAGTCAATGGATGGGAGGCTGGTTTGTGTGATGGGATTGGGCTACATTCACGACCCTTTGTAGTTCCTTGCGGTCTTGGGCAGAGCAGGAGCCAGACCAAGCTGTGATACAACCAGAAAGAATGCTTTCTATGGGGTATCTGTAAAAGTTGGTGAGAGTCGTAGCGGACATGCCAAATTTCCTTCGTCTTCTGAGAAAGTAGAGGCGTTGGTGGGGCTTTCTTAACTATAGTGTCAGCGTGGGGGGACCAGGACAGGTTGTTGGTGACCTGGACACCTAAAAGCTTGAAGCTCTCGACCCTTTCTACTTCGTCCCCGTTGATGTAGACAGGGGCATGTTCTCCTTTACGCTTCCTGAAGTCGATGACAATCTCCTTCGTTTTGTTGACATTGAGGGAGAGATTAATGTTGCCGCACCAATGAAAGCAGAGAAGTGGGTGGGGCAAGAAGTGCGGAAGGCCAATGGCATGTTGGCCTTTGCTGAATTTTATGTTTTGAAGGTGTTGTAACCTATAGAGGGAGCGCAGCGAAGGTTTACCAGGCTGATTCCTGGGGTGGCAGGTCTGTCATAGGAGGAGAGACTGAGTCGGTGAGGATTATATTCACTGGAGTTTAGAAGAGTGAGAGGGGATCTCGTAGAAACTTATAAAATTCTAACAGGGTCGATTCAGAAAGAATGTTCCCGATGGTGGGGGGAGTCCAGGGGGTCATAGTTTGAGGATAAGGGGTAAACCTTTTAGGACTGAGGTGAGGAGAGATTTCTTCACCCAGAGGGAGGTGAATTTGTGGAATTCACTCCCACAGAAAGTAGTCGAGGCCAAAACGTTGTGTGATTTGGAGAAGGAATTACACAACACCAGGTTGAGGTCCAACAGGTTTATTTGGAATCACGAGCTTTCGGAGCACTGCTCCTTCATCAGGTGAGGAAGGAGCAGCGCTCCGAAAGCTCGTGCTACCAGATAAACCTGTTGGACTTTAACCTGGTGTTGTGAGACTTCTTACTGTGCCCACCCCAGTCCAACGCCGGCATCTCCACATCAAGAAGAAATTAGATTCAGGTTTTTGGGGCTAAAGGGGTCGAGGGATATGAGGGAGATCAGGATATTGAATTTGATGATCAGCCATGATCGTAATGAATGGCGGAGCAGGCTCGAGGGGCCGAATGGCCTCCTCCTGCTTCTAGTTTCTATGTTTCTGGGTACAGGCGTTTCTATGCCAGGAACGCCTGAAACAATTTGTGCACAGCAAGCTCCCACACAATGACATGGTGGCACAGTGGTTAGCGCTGCTGCCTCACAGCGCCAGGGTCCCGGGTTCGATTCCCGGCTTGGGTCACTGTCTGTGTGGAGTCTGCACGTTCTTCCCCCGTGTCTGCGTGGGTTTCCTCCGGGTGCTCCGGTTTCCTCCCACAGTCCAAAGATTTACGGGTCAGGTGGATTCGCCATGATAAATTGCCCCATAGAGGGGGAGAGAGAGAGGGGGAGAGAGAGAGAGAGCAGCAGAGAGAGAAAGGCAGAGAGAGAGAGAGGGGCAGAGAGAGAGAGAGAGAGGGGCAGAGAGAGAGAGAGAGAGAGCAGCAGAGAGAGAAAGGCAGAGAGAGAGAGAGAGAAAGGCAGAGAGAGAGAGAGAGAGAGGGAGGCAGAGAGGGAGGCAGAGGGAGGCAGAGGGAGAGGGAGGGAGGCAGAGAGAGAGGGAGGGAGGCAGAGAGAGAGGGAGGGAGGCAGAGAGAGAGAGATGGAGGCAGAGAGAGAGAGATGGAGGCAGAGAGAGAGAGAGAGGGAGGCAGAGAGAGAGAGAGAGGGAGGCAGAGAGAGAGACAGAAAGGCAGAGAGAGAGAGGGAGGCAGAGAGAGAGAAAGAGGGAGGCAGAGAGAGAGAGAGGGAGGCAGAGAGAGAGAGGGAGAGGCAGAGAGGGAGGCAGAGAGAGAGAGAGAGGGAGGCAGAGCGAGAGAGAGGGAGGCAGAGAGAGAGAGAGAGGGAGGCAGAGAGAGAGACAGAAAGGCAGAGAGAGAGAGAGGGAGGCAGAGAGAGAGACAGAAAGGCAGAGAGAGAGAGAGGGAGGCAGAGAGAGAGAGAGGGAGGCAGAGCGAGAGAGCGGGAGGCAGAGCGAGAGAGAGGGAGGCAGAGAGAGAGACAGAAAGGCAGAGAGAGAGAGAGAGGGAGGCAGAGAGAGAGACAGAAAGGCAGAGAGAGAGAGGGAGGCAGAGAGAGAGAGAGAGGGAGGCAGAGAGAGGGGGAGCATAAATGCATGGGGGCTATGGAATTAGGGCCTGGGTGGGATTGTGGTCGGTGCAGACTCGATGGGCCGAATGGCCTCCTTCTGCACTGTAGGGTTTCTATGATTCTATGAGATCGCCTTTTCAGGGTCAACCGATGGCCAGGCCACTCACTAAGAGCTTAGCGCCTTGCTGACATGGTGGGCCTGGGGTCTTCTGCAGCCAGCTGAGCAGGGGCAGAGGGGTTAACGACCCCTCCAGAGGGGCGCCTCTGACAGTGCGGCACTCCCTCAGCACCGCACGGGTAGGTCGGTCCAGGTTACATGTTCGGGCCTCTGGAGTGGAACTATCGTATGAGGAACGGTTGAGGACTCTGGGTCTGTACTCGTTGGAGTTTAGAAGGATGAGGGGGGGATCTTATTGAAACTTACAGGATACTGCGAGGCCTGGATAGAGTGGACGTGGAGAGGATGTTTCCACGAGTGGGAAAAACTAGAACCAGAGGCACAACCTCAGGCTAAAGGGACGATCCTTTGAAACCGAGATGAGGAGGAATTTCCTCAGCCAGAGGGTGGTGAATCTGTGGAACTCTTTGCCGCAGAAGGCTGTGGAGGCCGGGTCATTGAGTGTCTTTAAGACAGAGATAGATGGGTTCTTGATTAATAAGGGGATCAGGGGTTACGGGGAAAAGGCAGGAGAATGGAGATGAGAAAAATATCAGCCATGAATGAATGCCGGAGCAGACTCGATGGGCCGAGTGGCCTAATTCTGCTCCTATGTCTTATGGTCTTATGGAATCCGCACATTGGAATACTGTGTGCAATTCTGGTCACCCTATTATAGAAAGGATATTATTAAACTAGAAAGAGTGCAGTAGAGATTTACTCAGATGCTACCGGGACTTGATGGATTGAGTTATAAGGAGAGGCTGGATAGACTGGGACTTTTTTCTCTGGAGCGTAGGAGGCTGAGGGGTGATCTTATAGAGGTCTATAAAATAATGAGGGGCACAGATCAGCTAGATCGTCAATATCTTTTCCCAAAGGTAGGGGAGTCTAAAACTAGAGGGCATAGGTTTAAGGTGAGAGGGGAGAGATACAAAAGGGCCCAGAGGGGCAATTTTTTCACACAGAGGGTGGTGAGTGTCTGGAACGAGCTGCCAGAGGCAGTAGTAGAGGCGGGTACAATTTTGTCTTTTAAAAAGCGTTTAGACAGTTACATGGGTACGATGGGTATAGAGGGATATGGGCCAAATGCGGGCAATTGGGACTAGCTTAGGGGTTAGAAAAGGGGCGGCATGGACAAGTTGGGCCGAAGGGCCTGTTTCCATGCTGTAAACCTCTATGACTCTATGATTGTGGTGCCCAGCAGTCAGGGCATTGGATGGGTACAGGAGCCAGGAGCAGATTCTGACCGGATTTCTGTGGGGAGATCGATCTCACCTCTTTAATGCTTTTCATCCAATTCTGTATGTTCTCAAAGGATTTCTCATCAGTGATATCGTAAACCAGTATTATCCCCTGCAAAGAAACAGAGAGAGAGAGAGAGAGACGGGCATTTAAACAGAACCCTGTCATTTTCCAGGAATGTCTCAATGTGGTTCACACATGGTGAATAGCTGTGCAGTACAGGGACTGTGGATACTGCAGCCACAGAGTCAGACAGAGACTGAAAGAGGAAAGAGAGAGAGGCAGCGAGAGAGAGAGAGAGAGGCGCAGCGAGAGAGAGAGAGAGGCAGCGAGAGAGAGAGAGAGAGGCAGCGAGAGAGAGAGAGAGAGGCAGCGAGAGAGAGAGAGAGAGGCACAGCGAGAGAGAGAGAGAGGCAGCGAGAGAGAGAGAGAGAGGCAGCGAGAGAGAGAGAGAGAGGCAGCGAGAGAGAGAGAGAGAGGCAGCGAGAGAGAGAGAGAGAGGCAGCGAGAGAGAGAGAGAGAGGCAGCGAGAGAGAGAGAGAGGCAGCGAGAGAGAGAGAGAGGCAGCGAGAGAGAGAGAGAGAGAGGGAGCCAGAGAGAGAGAGGCAGCGAGAGGGAGGGGGAGAGAGACGGAGGGAGGGGGAGAGACGGAGGGAGAGACGGAGGGAGAGACGGAGGGAGAGACGGAGAGGAGAGACGGAGAGAGAGACGGAGAGAGAGACGGAGAGAGAGACGGAGAGAGAGACGGAGAGAGAGACGGGAGAGAGAGACGGAGAGAGAGACGGAGAGAGAGACGGAGAGAGAGACGGAGAGAGAGACGGAGAGAGAGACGGAGAGAGAGACGGAGAGAGAGACGGAGAGAGAGACGGAGAGAGAGACGGAGAGAGAGACGGAGAGAGAGACGGAGAGAGAGACGGAGAGAGAGACGGAGAGAGAGACGGAGAGAGAGACGGAGAGAGAGACGGAGAGAGAGACGGAGAGAGAGACGGAGAGAGAGACGAGAGAGAGAGACGAGAGAGAGAGACGGAGAGAGAGAGACGGAGAGAGAGACGAGAGAGAGAGACGAGAGAGAGAGACGAGAGAGAGAGACGAGAGAGAGAGACGAGAGAGAGAGACGAGAGAGAGAGACGAGAGAGAGAGAGAGAGAGGGAGAGACGAGGAGAGGGAGAGAGGGAGAGACGAGAGGGAGAGACGAGAGGGAGAGACGAGAGGGAGAGGGGGAGAGAGAGACGAGAGGGAGGGGGGAGAGAGAGAGACGGGAGAGGGAGAGGGGAGGGAGAGACGGAGAGGGGGAGGGAGAGACGGAGGAGGGGAGAGAGGACGGAGAGGGGGGGAGGAGGGGAGGGAGAGGGGGAGGGGAGAGACGGAGAGGGGGAGGGAGAGTCGGAGAGGGGGAGGGAGAGACGGAGAGAGGGAGGGGAAGGGAGAGACGGAGAGGGGTGAGGGAGAGACGGAGAGGGGGGGAGGTGAGAGACGGAGAGGGGGAGGGAGAGACGGAGAGGGGGAGGGAGAGACGGAGAGGGGGAGGGAGAGACGGAGAGGGGGAGGGAGAGACGGAGAGGGGGAGGGAGAGAGGGAGAGGGGGAGGGAGAGAGGGAGAGGGGGAGGGAGAGAGGGAGAGGGGGAGGGAGAGAGGGAGAGGGGGAGGGAGAGAGGGAGAGGGGGAGGGAGAGAGGGAGAGGGGGAGGGAGAGAGGGAGAGGGGGAGGGAGAGAGGGAGAGGGGGAGGGAGAGAGGGAGAGGGGGAGGGAGAGAGGGAGAGGGGGAGGGAGAGAGGGAGAGGGGGAGGGAGAGAGGGAGAGGGGGAGGGAGAGAGGGAGAGGGGGAGGGAGAGAGGGAGAGGGGGAGGGAGAGAGGGAGAGGGGGAGGGAGAGAGGGAGAGGGGGAGGGAGAGAGGGAGAGGGGAGGGAGAGGGGGAGGGAGAGAGGGAGAGGGGGAGGGAGAGAGGGAGAGGGGGAGGGAGAGAGGGAGAGGGGGAGGGAGAGAGGGAGAGGGGGAGGGAGAGAGGGAGAGGGGGAGGGAGAGAGGGAGAGGGGGAGGGAGAGAGGGAGAGGGGAGGGAGAGAGGGAGAGGGGGAGGGAGAGAGGGAGAGGGGGAGGGAGAGAGGGAGAGGGGGAGGGGGAGACGGGAGAGGGGGAGGGGGAGACGGAGAGGGGGAGGGGGAGACGGAGAGGGGGAGGGGGAGACGGAGAGGGGGAGGGGGAGACGGAGAGGGGGAGGGGGAGACGGAGAGGGGGAGGGGGAGACGGAGAGGGGGAGGGGGAGACGGAGAGGGGGAGGGGGAGACGGAGAGGGGGAGGGGGAGACGGAGAGGGGGAGGGGGAGACGGAGAGGGGGAGGGGGAGACGGAGAGGGGGAGGGGGAGACGGAGAGGGGGAGGGGGAGACGGAGAGGGGGAGGGGGAGACGGAGAGGGGGAGGGGGAGACGGAGAGGGGGAGGGGGAGACGGAGAGGGGGAGGGGGAGACGGAGAGGGGGAGGGGGAGACGGAGAGGGGGAGGGGGAGACGGAGAGGGGGAGGGGGAGACGGAGAGGGGGAGGGGGAGACGGAGAGGGGGAGGGGGAGACGGAGAGGGGGAGGGGGAGACGGAGAGGGGGAGGGGGAGACGGAGGGGGAGGGGGAGACGGAGAGGGGGAGACGGAGGGGAGACGGAGAGGGGGAGGGGGAGACGGAGAGGGGGAGGGGGGAGACGGGAGGGGAGGGGAGACGGAGAGGGGGAGGGGGAGACGGAGAGGGGGAGGGGGAGACGGAGAGGGGGAGGGGGAGACGGAGAGGGGGAGGGGGAGACGGAGAGGGGGAGGGGGAGACGGAGAGGGGGAGGGGGAGACGGAGAGGGGGAGGGGGAGACGGAGAGGGGGAGGGGGAGACGGAGAGGGGGAGGGGGAGACGGAGAGGGGGAGGGGGAGACGGAGAGGGGGAGGGGGAGAGGGAGAGGGGGAGGGGGAGAGGGAGAGGGGGAGGGGGAGAGGGAGAGGGGGAGGGGGAGAGGGAGAGGGGGAGGGGGAGACGGAGAGGGGGAGGGGGAGACGGAGAGGGGGAGGGGGAGACGGAGAGGGGGAGGGGGAGACGGAGAGGGGGAGGGGGAGACGGAGAGGGGGAGGGGGAGACGGAGAGGGGGAGGGGGAGACGGAGAGGGGGAGGGGGAGACGGAGAGGGGGAGGGGGAGACGGAGAGGGGGAGGGGGAGACGGAGAGGGGGAGGGGGAGACGGAGAGGGGGAGGGGGAGACGGAGAGGGGGAGGGGGAGACGGAGAGGGGGAGGGGGAGACGGAGGGAGGGGGGAGACGGAGAGGGGGAGGGGGAGACGGAGAGGGGGAGGGGGAGACGGAGAGGGGGAGGGGGAGACGGAGAGGGGGAGGGGGAGACGGAGAGGGGGAGGAGACGGGAGGGGAGGGGGAGACGGAGAGGGGGAGGGGGAGACGGAGAGGGGGAGGGGGAGACGGAGAGGGGGAGGGGGAGACGGAGAGGGGGAGGGGGAGACGGAGAGGGGGAGGGGGAGACGGAGAGGGGGAGGGGGAGACGGAGAGGGGGAGGGGGAGACGGAGAGGGGGAGGGGGAGACGGAGAGGGGGAGGGGGAGACGGAGAGGGGGAGGGGGAGACGGAGAGGGGGAGGGGGAGACGGAGAGGGGGAGGGGGAGACGGAGAGGGGGAGGGGGAGACGGAGAGGGGGAGGGGGAGACGGAGAGGGGGAGGGGGAGACGGAGAGGGGGAGGGGGAGACGGAGAGGGGGAGGGGGAGACGGAGAGGGGGAGGGGGAGACGGAGAGGGGGAGGGGGAGACGGAGAGGGGGAGGGGGAGACGGAGAGGGGGAGGGGGAGACGGAGAGGGGGAGGGGGAGACGGAGAGGGGGAGGGGGAGACGGAGAGGGGGAGGGGGAGACGGAGAGGGGGAGGGGGAGACGGAGAGGGGGAGGGGGAGACGGAGAGGGGGAGGGGGAGACGGAGAGGGGGAGGGGGAGACGGAGAGGGGGAGGGGGAGACGGAGAGGGGGAGGGGGAGACGGAGAGGGGGAGGGGGAGACGGAGAGGGGGAGGGGGAGACGGAGAGGGGGAGGGGGAGACGGAGAGGGGGAGGGGGAGACGGAGAGGGGGAGGGGGAGACGGAGAGGGGGAGGGGGAGACGGAGAGGGGGAGGGGGAGACGGAGAGGGGGAGGGGGAGACGGAGAGGGGGAGGGGGAGACGGAGAGGGGAGGGGGAGACGGAGAGGGGGAGGGGGAGACGGAGAGGGGGAGGGGGAGACGGAGAGGGGGAGGGGAGACGGAGAGGGGGAGGGGGAGACGGAGAGGGGGAGGGGGAGACGGAGAGGGGGAGGGGGGAGACGGAGAGGGGGAGGGGGAGACGGAGAGGGGGAGGGGGAGACGGAGAGGGGGAGGGGGAGACGGAGAGGGGGAGGGGGAGACGGAGAGGGGGAGGGGGAGACGGAGAGGGGGAGGGGAGACGGAGAGGGGGAGGGGAGACGGAGAGGGGGAGGGGGAGACGGAGAGGGGGAGGGGGAGACGGAGAGGGGGAGGGGGAGACGGAGAGGGGGAGGGGGAGACGGAGAGGGGGAGGGGGAGACGGAGAGGGGGAGGGGGAGACGGAGAGGGGGAGGGGGAGACGGAGAGGGGGAGGGGGAGACGGAGAGGGGGAGGGGGAGACGGAGAGGGGGAGGGGGAGACGGAGAGGGGGAGGGGGAGACGGAGAGGGGGAGGGGGAGACGGAGAGGGGGAGGGGGAGACGGAGAGGGGGAGGGGGAGACGGAGAGGGGGAGGGGGAGACGGAGAGGGGGAGGGGGAGACGGAGAGGGGGAGGGGGAGACGGAGAGGGGGAGGGGGAGACGGAGAGGGGGAGGGGAGACGGAGAGGGGGAGGGGGAGACGGAGAGGGGGAGGGGGAGACGGAGAGGGGGAGAGGGAGACGGAGAGGGGGAGAGGAGACGGAGAGGGGGAGAGAGAGACGGAGAGGGGGAGGGGAGACGGAGAGGGGGAGAGAGAGACGGAGAGGGGGAGAGAGAGACGGAGAGGGGGAGAGAGAGACGGAGAGGGGGAGGGGAGACGGAGAGGGGGAGAGGAGAGACGGAGAGGGGGAGGGAGAGAGAGACGGAGAGGGGGAGAGAGAGACGGAGAGGGGGAGAGAGAGACGGAGAGGGGGAGAGAGAGACGGAGAGGGGGAGAGAGAGACGGAGAGGGGGAGAGAGAGACGGAGAGGGGGAGAGAGAGACGGAGAGGGGGAGAGAGGAGACGGAGAGGGGGAGAGAGAGACGGAGAGGGGGAGAGAGAGACGGAGAGGGGAGAGAGAGACGGAGAGGGGGAGAGAGAGACGGAGAGGGGGAGAGAGAGACGGAGAGGGGGAGAGAGAGACGGAGAGGGGGAGAGAGAGACGAGGAACGGAGAGGGGAGAGAGAGACGGAGAGGGGAGAGAGAGACGGAGAGGGGGAGAGAGAGACGGAGAGGGGGAGAGAAGACTGAGAGGAGAGAGAGAGGAGAGGGGAGAGAGGGGAAGGGGGGGAAGGGAGAGAGAGGGAGAGAGAAGAGGAGAGGAGAGAGAGAGGAGAGGGAGAGAGAGAGAGGGGGAGAGAGAAGACGGAGAGGGAGAGAGAGAGGAGAGAAGAAGAGAGAGAAAGAGAAGAGATGAGCTAGAGAAGAGACGGAGAGGGGGAGAGAGAGACGGAGAGCGGGAGAGGAGAGACGGGAGAGGGGAGGAGAA